>NW_026067898.1:8455543-8720975 GCF_014885135.2 Alexandromys fortis
AACCTGATAGAAGAGAAAGTGGGAAGTACCCTACAACAGATGGGCACAGGAGATCGCTTCCTATGTATAACCCCAGATGGGCACAGGAGATCGCTTCCTATGTATAACCCCAGCAGCACAGACACTAAGGGCAACATTGAATAAATGGGACCTACTAAAGCTGAGAAGCTTCTGTAAAGCAAAGGACACTGTCACTAAGACAAAAAGGCAACCTCCTGACTGGGAGAAGATCTTCACCAACCCCGCAACAGGCAAAGGTCTGATCTCCAAAATATATAGAGAACTCAAGAAACTAGACTTTAAAATGCTAATTAACCCAATTAAAAAATGGGGCACTGAACTGAACAGAGAATTCTCAAAAGAAGAAGTTCAAATGGCCAAAAGAC
Source organism: Alexandromys fortis (assembly GCF_014885135.2). Classification (NCBI taxonomy): domain Eukaryota; kingdom Metazoa; phylum Chordata; class Mammalia; order Rodentia; family Cricetidae; genus Alexandromys; species Alexandromys fortis. Next base: position 8,455,930 of record NW_026067898.1, read on the forward strand.
ACCTAAGGTCATGCTCAACCTCATTAGCAATCAGGAAAATGCAAATCAAAACAACTTTGAGATATCATCTTACACCTGTCAGAATGGCTAAAATCAAAAGCACCGATGATAGCCTTTGCTGGAGAGGCTGTGGAGGAAGGGGTACCCTCATCCTTGGTAAAGTTTTTAAAGTTAGTAATATTACAAAAGTTTAATATAATAAAGTTTAACCTTGACCTCTCTGCTATTGTGTTTGTGTGTTAGAACTTAACCAATGGTATGTGCCTATGTTCACTTAAACGTGGTATTTGTGGATTGTACCCTAACTATTAGCTTTTTTTCTTGTTTTTTTTCCCTTTAATATTTATTTATTTATTTATTTATTTATTTATTTACTTATTTATTTATTATGTATAGAATATTCTGTCTGTGTGTATGTCTGCAGGCCAGAAGAGGGCACCAGATCTCATTACAGATGGTTATGAGCCACCATGTGGTTGCCGGGAATTGAACTCAGAACCTTTGGAAGAGCAGGCAATGCTCTTAACCACTGAGCCATCGCTCCAGCCCCTAGCTTTTTATTTATTTATTTATTTATTTATTTTAATGGCTTGATGGGTTGGTTCAGAAGGCTTACTAAACAAATGACAAATTTCTTGCTGAATAAATACTGGTTTATGGCTAGAGAGGATGGAAAACTGTGACTCTTTTTTTTTAATTTATTAGATTATTTTTTAAATACCAATCCAAATTCCCACTCACTCCTTTCCTCCCATCTCCTCTACCCACTCTCCCACCCCCCTCTAATCCTAAGAGAGGGTAAGGCACTTTGCTTTGTGGAAGGTCTAGGGCCCTCCCTACTACATCTATGCTGAGCAAGGAATACATCCAAAGAGAATAGGATCCCAAAAAGCCAGTACATGCAGTAGAGATGAATCCCAGTGCCTCTGCCAGTGGCCCCTCAGTCTGCCCCAGCCATACAACTGTCAACCATAGCTGGACTGGGAAGGAACAAGCATGGGCCCAAGCTGTGACTTAAAATTCCACTGTGAATAAATTCTGTGAGTGTTGAATTACAAATGGTTGGTAACTCCTAAATTTTCTGCAGGAGAGGGTGATTGCTTTTGTAGCAGAAGTGATTTGTATATATCCATAAACTTTTGCTTGCCCTTTCTGCCCTGCTAATTTAACAAAACTGAGTGACTCATTGCTTTTCTTCCCATGGTGCAGCAGTGCCCTTTAAGTTCCGTATAACAACCAGACTTCTATAATTGTGTCACAAGTATCATTTATGACCATCCCTCACTGCTTTGTGCGATTGCTACTATTTGGATTGTCATACAGTAAGTCATTACTATGTGGATGCCCCTAATTGTGGAGTCTGAGCCTTTTGTTTCTGAGGAGAAAGTAGTTGTAACTAATCCTGTAGATGGGCATCCAGGATATAAGTTTAGGAGATAATACTTTAAAAATATTTTCCAAATTCTGACAAAAAGGTGTGTTTGTGTTTATTAAAACCAATGTGCTTAACCCATACATTTCTAGTACTTTTACAATGGTGTGTACATAATACTTATCATTTTGTTACAAAACTATTTATTTGTGAAATTTTGGCAACATGTTACAAGGACTTTTACTAGACTCTTAAGCAGGCTGGCCTTCCCCCAGATTTTCTTGTATCAATGACATTTGTAGTTTATCTTAAAGAACAATTTTGAGCATAGCAAATTTTGTCTTTTGCTTAGTTCATATGGTTTAATTACTTTTCTGCTAGCAAGAATATTAAGTTTATTATATATAAAAAAGGAAATGCCTTAAAGCTGGATTTTTATCTCTGACTTGAAAATTAGGTGACTCCAGGCTCTCACTGCTTCTGTCACTCGCTCCCCCACCTCATTTTTTAATATTTAAAGGATTTAAGAAAGTTTAATTAATCAATTTTTATTACTAAATTATTATTATTGAGAGATTTAAATTAAAAATCAAAAATAATTAGAATTTAAAGGGAGTAAGTTCTCATGTAGGGACAGACTTTCTGTGTATAGACAGAAGGAAAAAGACTGCTTTGGTTTTTTTTTTTTTTTTTTTTTTTTTTTTTGGTGTATGTTGTGTAGTGTGTGTGGTTTTTGGTTGGGGGGGGGGGGGGGGGGGGGGGGGGGGGGGGGGGTTGGTCTTGGACAGGGATAAAGAGAGACAAGACATAGAGTTGTAAAGGTGGATCTTGACTTCTCTCATTCTTGAATAATGGAAATGTATATAAGGTCTGGAGAGTACTGCCTGCATATACACACATACATACATACATACATACATACATACACACACATACATACATGCTCATATGTGCTTATCACAAAAGCATAATTTATACATTGTCTAGAGTGTTAGGAAAACTATTTTCTGTTCAGGAACTTAGGAGATTGTACATTTGTTTTCTAGACTCTCACCTTATTCTCCTAGTTAGGGTTCTCTTGCTAATTTCATGGAAGAAATAGTTTATTTCACCCTGTAACTCCCAACTTCCAGGTCATAGTCCATCTCTGAGGGATGTTGGGTCAAAAACTCAGGGCTGGAAACTGGAGGCAGGAACTGAAGTAGAGACTAGAGGGGTGTGTTTACTGGCTTGTTCCCTGTGACTTGCTCACCTTGGTTTTTTGTTTTTTTGTTTTTTAATACAACTCAAGGTCACAGTGTGCTGGGCCTCTCCCACACCAATTTTAATCAAGAAATGCCTTGGGGATTTGCCTTACCCTTTTTGAGGAGTGGGTGGGGGTGGTTGAAAGGAAGTAGGTGGAGGGGTGGAAGTGGAAACTGGGATTGGTATGTAAAACAAAAAAAAGATAGTTTGTTTTCTTTTTTAAAAAATAAAATAAAATAAATTATAAAAAAGAAAAAAAAGGAAAAGAAGCCAAGCTAAGGCTAGGCATTCATAACTAAGAAAAAAAAAAGAAGAAAGAAAATAGAAATGCCCCAAGCCCACAGGCTGATCTGAATGAGGTGGTCCTTCAGTTCAGTTCCCTTTTCCCAGGTGACTCAAGTCTGTGTCAAGTCATCAAAAATCAATAAATTTACAGTATCTCATCCTGTTGGGCCTTGAGTTTTGGACACTGAACTTGCCGATGTATCTTTAGAAGCCTGTTGTGTATGAAAATACGGGTTTGTTTCTGTCAGTTACTCAGTTATACTCATTTCTAAGTGGTGTGCTGTAGAGTTAAGTGCTTGCTGTGGAAGATGTAAGAGGTAGTATTGGACCATCCTACTGTTTCTTAGTACATGTGTAGTTTATCTTTGATTTTGCCTTATTTAGCACTTTTGACATTTGGCTATTCCTGAAGTTTTATGTCTTTCTCTTTTCAGAATCTTTAGAAGAAGAAGATGTTCTTGATAATAGTACAGAGCAGAGAGATGAAAACCTACCAGTGGCAGAGCAGACATGCCCAGTGAGTGAAGACACATCTGGTTCAGAGGAAGCAGAGGAGCAACAAGAAGAGACTGAGACCGAGGAAACGCCAGCAGATGAAGCCAAGTCAGCCGTGCTCAGTGATGATTCTGTTTCTCATCTTGAACCAAGTGGAGAACCTTTGGTGACATAGTAGTAAATAATTCCATGTGCCTTCAACTGGATGTTTGTAGTCTTGTTGATGTCAGTTATTGCTTTTATTTGTGGTACTCAAAAATTTGCCTTTTAGATATATTATTCAAATTCAGATTGCCTAGTGAGCTCAGTGTGTTCAAGTCCTGACTACTGGGCATTGAATGTAAAAGCACGTGGTGTCAGTGAGTGTGCAGAGACCCACGAAGCTGTTAGGTACTTTGTGCATTCTAAAGTTTAAACAAAAAAGCATTTTTGTTTTCTACATCTATAACTTGTAAGTAATACCCATTTTGACATAGGAATTTTGGCTAGGAATAATTTCTTTAATAGTGTTAAGGATTGAAACATAATTAGGATTTTGAATTTAAAATCATTAAATTTTAACTCCTGAGATATTTGCCAGTGGGGAAGGAAATACCTGTTTAGGTGTTTACATTAGCTGACACTGAAAGCTGTAACCCTGATTACATAGGCATCGGTACGAACTCTCAGTAAGATGCACCAACAGTCAAGGGCAGGGTTTCTTTTGATGTCTTTTCCTTTGCAGCTGGGCCAAAGGCACATGATGTATATAGTTAGTTTATGTTTACATATTAACAGATAGGAACTGCATCTGCACTTGGCTGTACTTGAATTCTTGGTATTATTTATATTTGTAAAATAATGATGATATATAAATGAATTTTTTCATGTGTGTGTTTTGTTAAGGAAAATAAAGATGACCTGGCAATGGTTTTTCTTTGTTAAATATCTAGACTTCTTCACATGTGTTTTGATGGATAACCAGCTATCTGAAAAATAATTTTGGTAGAGAGTTCATTATATGATAAATACATATAATGTTTTGGTTTTTCATTTAGACTTCAAATTCAGAGAAATAAGATAGAGTTTTTAATCAGAAGTTAAAATTTTCTGATTTTGAGATGCATTATGGCATTTGTAGTTTTAACTTTGAGAGACAAATACCTTTTTTAGAGTAGGCAGTTAAGTGCTAATGAAGCTTACTGGATTGAACATGTATACCTAGGATCAGGTAGGGAGAATTTTGATATAGACTAGTTATTCTTAAACACAATATGATAGTTTGTTCTAGCTTCCTTTTATGTGTCTTCTCCAGTATTGAAACACCTAGAAGTGAAGTCACTATGCCAGCAGAGAGACATGCTGGCATAGTATATCTGGCTAATCTTTTTGGTTATAAATGTCTATTTCAATTCTATATACTTTCTATCTTTTAAAAGTTTATTTTTATGATTTAATATCTCATCTGACATATATTAAAGAATCCAGTTTAACAGTCTGTGGTATTTTAGTTTAGTGCCCATAAATTCAAGCATATGGAACTAGACTTGAATGTCACGTTTGTAATCCTGGGCTTTTCACCTAACCTCTCTGCATTCACTTTATTTGTAAAGTGGGAAGAATAATATCCATTTTCCATAGGTACTCGAGTGATAAAAATAATTTATATGATGTGCCTAGCTTTCCTGCTGGAAAATTAGTAGATATTAAGGTTACATGGTAGAATTTATTTATTATTATTATTATTTTTATTGAAATCCTTATGAAATATGGAGGCTATTTCTATGGGAGATAATGAAATTTAAAAGCATGAACATTGAGTCGGTTTCTCCGCACAGAAACAGTTTGCTGCATTACTGTCATATGCTTGTGTCTAAATGATAGATTAAAGAAATGGAGAAGTGAAACTGTGGAATAGAATCCTTTTAAAAAGATGTGTTTATTTTTATGAGTGTGAATGTTTCACTTGCGGAAATGTATGTGCATCACATGTGTGCCAGGTACCTGCAGATGTCAGAAAAGGGTACTGATCTCTTGAAATGATAGTTACAGATGGTTGTGAGCGTCCACGTGCATGCTGGGGATCGGATCTGGCTGGAAGAGCAGGAAGTGCTCTTAACCTCTAAAGCTGTCTCTGCAGCCTCCTCTAACATTTTTGTTTTTTAAATTTCACTGTGTGTTTGTGTATGTGTGTGAGTGTGTGAATGAGTGTGTGTGTTGGTAGCACCTTGTTGAATTTTGTTAAAAAACATCTGATGTAAAATGCTTGAAGGTGAGCACCTCAGAGAAAAGGAATTTAATGATGAACCTAAGCAGCTATTATAAAAAATACCTCCAAAAAGAAAGGCAGAGGAGGGCTAGAGAGATGGCCAGTGGTTGAGTAAGTCTGCTCTTAGAGTGCTCGAGTGTGCCTCTCAGCACTCACCTGGACTCCCACCTGGGGCTCCAGGACCAGCCCATCTGATGCCTTCTCTCTGGTCTCCTAAACTCATGGGCATTCTCTTCCCCACAGATACACACAAGTAAAAATAAAAATCCAAATCATAAAGGGAGGTTAGTAAAACTAACACAACAGAGAAGTAATTACCGTATTTTAAAGCAGAAAATCTTACTCTAAAGTCAGTAGCTAAAGAGAAGGAGACTCCCCATTTCTGATTGTGGAGACTAGTGTGAGGGAGGGAGAGCAGGCTGTTAAGCCAGAGTGATGACTTCCTGTCCACAAATGGTCAGCAGGTCATGTGTCCAGTGTGACCTACAGACAGGGCTTAGCTTCTCTCTCTGTCTTTCCTACCTCTACCCCTCCATAGGCTCTCCGGTGAGAATCTCCTCTCAGTTCTGTGGCTGTGCTTTGTCCTTTCCTGCCTGTCGGGGGTGCCTCTCATCTCCCCTCTGAAACTCCTAGCAGTGATGGGGTTAGCACTGGAAAGTGAGTGCTTGCCCAGAGCACTGAAGGGGGGCTAGGACGCATTGCAGCTGTTCTCTTGGTGCCTGACATAGGAGAGCCTCGATAGCAGGCATGAACTGAGCTGGAGAGGACCCAAGCGCAGCACGTATGCTGGGGTGGGAGAGTGGAGACAGTGTGTCTTGTGCTCAGGAGATCCTGGTGCTCGGGCTGGGTTTATGAATTGCAGGTAAGGTGATTTGGGTGTGACAATCCTTTCCCTCCTTCCTCTAAGATATTCAAAGATGTCTTTATAAATACAAATTCTCACTTTCACTGTGTATCTCTCGCTGGCCTTGAATGTGCTGGCCTTAATAAACTTGGAGAGATTCGGCTGCCTCTGCCCTCGGAGTGCTGTGATTAAAGGCTGTACCACCACACCAGGTTCTGTATTGACTTTTACTTAACTATTTCCAACCCATTTGATGCTATGACTGATGGTAGCTGAGAACGTTTCTTAAATTGCTGCCTTTTGACATCTGGATCTAGTGTGGCCTAGAATCACATGCCCCCTTGTATGCAATATAATTTAAGAATGTTTCCTCTTTTAATGTATAGGCCAGTATATCGATTTTAATGTTGGGTACGTGCCTCAAAGCAAAACAGTGCAACGGAAATGGATCCTGCGCTTGTACAAGTATAGTGAAGACATTCCAATGTTTGTTTGATGAATTATAAGCTGTTTGCTTATAATGAAACTGGTATTCATGTCTTATTGTCTATAGCAAGAATTCCAAAGGCTTTTCTTACTTTCTAGGAGTTGGTACATTTTTTTCAGTTAATAGTATTTTGCTTTATACAATTTTTCAAAAAAGGCAAATTTGAAATAAACTTTTATTCTCAACTATGTGTCCTCATAGCTACAGTGTATGGATTTTCAGGTTAGAATGGTTTGGGTCTTGTAATAGAAACTGAATGTAGATTGAAATAAAATTGATATTCTTGAGACCTAGTTTGGCTGAATGTTGTGATGGATTTTTTTTCTTTTTTTTTTTATTGCACTATACATTTTTCTCCACTTCCCTTCCTTCCTCTCCTCTGACCTTCTACCCTCTTTCGTGACCCCCACATTCCCAATTTACTCAGGAGATCTTGTCTATTTCTTCTTCCTATGTAGATCCATGTATGTCTTTCTTAGGGTCCTCTTTGTTGTCTAGGTTCTCTGGAGTTGTGGATTGGCTGGTTTTTCTTTGCTTTATGTCTAAAAGCCACTTATGAATAAGTACACATTATATTTGTCTTTCTGGGTCTGGTTTACCTCACTCAATATGTTTCTTCCTAGATCCATTCATTTGACTACAGATTTCAAGATAATATTTTTTACAGCTGAGTAATACTCCATTGTGTAAATTAACCACGTTTTCTTTATCCATTCTCCAGTTGATGGGCATCTAAGTTGTTTCCATTGACTAATGCTGCTATGAACATAACATCACCACCAACAACAACTAACAGGAACTAGCAATCACTGGTCATTAATATCCATTAATATAAATGATCTCAACTCACATATAAAAAGACACAGGCTAGTACTGAATACAAAAACAGAATCCATCCTTCTGCTACATACAAGAAACACACCTCAACTTCAAAGACAGGCTTTTCCTCAGAGTAAAGGGTTGGGAAAAGATTTTCCAGTCAAATGGACCTAAGAAACAAGCTGGTGTAGCTGTCCTAATATCTAACAAAATAGACTTCAAAGCAAAATCAATCAAAAGAAATGGAGAAGGACCTTTCATATTTGTTACAGGAATAATCAATCAAGAGAAAAATCTCAATTCTGAACATCTATGCCCCTAATACAAGGGCACCCTCATATTTAAAAGAAACATTACTAAATTTTAAATCACACATTAATCCCCCACGCACTAATAGTTCAATACCCACTCACTAGACAGAAACCTAACAGAGAAATAAGGGAACTAACAGATGTGATGGATTCTTGTCTTCCTTTTCAACACATTTTTTGGTTTTGAGGAACTTTTTGATTTTTTTTCAATTCTTCAAATTATGAGACCTTTCTTTCCTTAAATACAGCAACCTTTTATCGTCCAATGTATTTCAAAATAAGCATAGCCAGGCAAAATTGTTCGGTTGGTAAAGGTACTTGCTGCCAAGCCTGGCTTTGTGAGTTCAATCCCCAAGACCTACGTTGTGGAAGAAAAGAAATGACTCCAGAAAGTTGTCCTCTGACCTCCACACATGGCCCATGACACAACGCTCCCACTCTGAATAAAAATCTATTAATAATCCATAGCCTACTGAAAGTCAAGATTTTCTGTCTGCTGTTTTCACTTTCCCTTCCTACTGTCCCCTGGTTCTGTTGGAGAGACTAGAAGCTGTTCAGGTTCAGACCGGTTTGTCCACCCAGCACACACCAGTTTTGAATCCAGAATGCTAAGTTGTAGGTGAGCAGGGTTGTAAGTGTGGAGTTGGAAGAGGAGTGTGAGAAGGATGACTTGTCTTCTGACCAGGAAGCTGGGTTGCAGGCCGCTCATTCCAGAAGAGTAGTGAGGGTTGTGGCAGCTGACACTGCCGTTCTCAACAGTTCCTTCCACAGGCGTGGAAATGATTGCGGGACTATGGGTTTTTATTATCTCTAAAGAGTGATGTATGCCCCCATTTTTGCATCATTGTCCACCAAGTCCTGCCCTTTGTCGGAGGGCCTGTGCTGGTCAATTTCTTAGATCTTTGTCTTCATTAGTCTAGCCGTTTTTGCTAGTAATCATTGTACTAGACCTGGCTGATAAGCTAAGACACTGCGAGATTCATAGTACTGACATCTAGCCTTGCCACCGCCTTCTTGACCCTTCTGCTTCCGAAACATGGGTTCATTAAAAAAAATAAAAAAAAAAAAACAAGCCAAAACTCCATCTATTTTTCACACGTATTGTGGGCAGTTTAAAGGTTGGTCAGAATCAAATATTATGCTTTCAAATTTGATAATGTATGAGTGCAGAAGGTTGACCTTTGCTACATAGTCATCCATCAACCCGACATGAACGCTAGATGCAGCAATTACCTTTAGTATAGCGGAGCGCTGCTTTAGCGTCTACCTTCCATGCAGTTATTGCGGAAAATTAAAATGCTTTTAAGTTCCAGTTATGAAATTTGTGAAGTTTAGCTTTTTTTTTTTTTTGGAAATAGCTGTGATTTGTACATTTGTTTCCAACACAAGCTTGGTTTTCAAAAGATCCACTTGTTCACTAATAAAGATAGTTAATTATTGCTCTATAATAGGCAGATTCGTGTAAAGCTATTTTGTGTTTTAGGCATAAGTTGACAGCTCAAAGAAGTTTTATCAAATGATATTTTAATACATAGGCCAGTGATTGTCTAAAAGAGCATTTAGTGATAATAAGGACCCTTTTGTAATAACATAATGCCACATACAGGTTCTGCCATCTGTAGGATTTTCATCCTCATGTGTTCATTTAGTCCTTCATTTTCCCTTCGATGAATGTTATCCACAAGCCAGGCATGGGGGATAGAAATGAGATTGGGACCCTGTTCTCAAGAGTTCATAGTGCCTCTGTTTTGTCTGATAGTCTGGCTCAACCACAGGAAGTTCTGAGATGAAAACACAGTGACGTCACTTAATTAGATGCTAAGTGAAAAGGGCACTGGCCAGTGTGGCCCAGAATGGTCGCGCTCTTTCTGTAGCCCCCACCCTGTCTTCATTGTCCTGTGACTCAGTTTACCTCTTTACTAGTTCTCTTGAAACCCCTCCTTTTCTGATGCAGAGGTTGTTAGTAGGGATGGAAGGAGTTAGGAGGCCTCTGGGAATGCTTCGTAGTTTTGTGTGTGTCCACACATTGATCCTGGAGAAGAACACAGATCTCATTTAATTTCCTAAGAGGACCAGGAGTCAAAGCGGGGAGGCAGTTGTGCCCTGGGAACACTTAACCACTAAATGACTGCTCAGCGTGATAGCTGTGTTTAGACTGGTGTGAAAAATCGAAACTTCGGGCACTAGAGAATTCTTCAATTTGTCCCCATGAACAGAAGCCACACTACGTGGTAAAGTTAATGGAAAAGTATGTTCAGTGTGGTTTTGGACTCATGATAGCTTTATCGATGGACACTTTTGAGTGGAAGAGTGGCTTGAAATGTGTCATATTTTTAGTTTTGGAACTAAGATGGTGTATTGTGAGGAATCATAATACATTTGATATTGTAAATATCATTTTCCTACTTAATTTTGTTCCATTTTATTCTTCAGTTCCCACTTCTTTTCTCCTAGGATGCTCCTGCTTCTGCAGTGATGTCATAAAATTAATTTTGCTCACTCATGTTTGCTATATCTTGTGGTCTTTTGTTGTTTATTTTTTGTCCTTTCAGGTCTAGAGATTTAGCCTAGGGCCTAGTGTAAGCACTCAACCACTGAGTTTTATCCCCAGCACCAAAAATTTCTGCGAAGCTCTTTTTACAGCTTGCTATCTTTTTAACACATAGTTTTCTTCCTTTTTAGTATTTAGTCTTTTCTGTTTGTGTACTTATAAATTATATAATACCGCTGTATAATTAGCTACATTCCTAAAGCAAAACTGGGTCTGAGCAAGATGCTCTCTGGTGGGACCAGAATTTGCTTCTCGTAGCTGTCTTCACATGAACTGCGTTCACCAAACTCTAGAATCAATCACTGTCCGCTCGCTACCATCCGAGGCCTTGTAGACATCTGCCACCAAGAAGAGGCTGCAACCCTTTAACCTGCTCTTTACAGACCTGGAGCAGCTGCCAACGGTAATGAGTTCCCCCTCCCATGTAGACAGCTGAGGGCACGGATGCATGGGTGCATAGCCTCAGTTCTTGCCTCAATTTCTCCTTAATTTCATATCCATTTGCTTTGTTTTTTTTTAGTTTGAATTATTCTGATCATTTATATTTTTCACTATACTAAAGGGAAGGGGGGAGTCTTTAATTTCTTTAAAATACTTAAAAAAATTTAAAATTGGTGTGATGAATGTTTGTTTGGTGTTAAGAGGAAACCGGATACAAAGTTACAATGCATATGGTCTGATCTTACATCTGAAGATTCAGATGTGTGCGTGCGTGCGTGTGTGTGCGTGTGTGTGCACGTGTACGCGTGTGTTAGACATAAATAAAAAGAACTTGAAAAAATACGTTTTGACTACTTCAACTGTGGGATATGCATTACTTTTTCCTTTTCTTCTTAAGTTTTCTAAATTTACTATCAAAATACGCTACTTATTCTTAATTTATTTCTGACTATCTACATTTACTATTTTAAAATAAACTTAAAATCTAGAACAATGGCCCTACAGAAAGATTGCCAGGTCTCAGTTAATACTCGTTGTTCCATATTCGGAATGTTTTTATGTGTGTAAAGTCTTTTGGGAAGGAGCTGACTTAAACTCAGCTTTAGAAGTGGGAGATCAGAGTCTGGAGAGAAAAAGAGTTTTGGGGGGCAATAAAATCTAGAGACCCCTGTTACCCGGAAAGTGGAGAGAAGGAAGGAATTCTCTGTGAATGATCCAGGGTTACGCATTAGGGAGGAACCAGAGTGAGGTTGCTCCCATGGCTTGCAGCACTCTGGGCTTGTCTGCACTGTGAAGGCCCTTCTCCCCACAGCTGCGTATTTCCTCTGTCTTCCTTTATTTGCACATAGATACGCACAGCTCATTAATTCTTCTAATTGAGAGAAATGAATCATACCTTCTGTCTTCTAATAAGTTCTTACTTTATTATATTCAATATGATGCCATAATCTTTGATCCCTTAACGTATTTCTTTGGACATCTCACAACTGAGCTCTTACAGAGACTATTTCTTAAGTGTGCTCAAATAATTTCCTGAAGTTGGCTTTATAAGTTTAGAAATGATTATATTGTAATATGTAGTGTTGCATGCTAGTATAGTTTGGTCTAGAATGTTCATGCAACAAAGAACAGTTACTACAAATTATGATACAAGCCGCACCAATTACTTATTTCAGTAAGTGGTAGAGGCAAGGTTTGAACTTAGGTATCCATTGTGTAAGTATTTCACGTATCCTCTACTCCCTTTTTAACCTAATTTTTAAAATTGGTTCTTTGGGAATTTCACAGCGTGTACCTCCATCCCACTCATTTCCCAGTGCTTCCATGTCTGCCCGTCCACCCTTGTAGCTTCCCCCCAAAATGAGATAAAGTCACTTCACTCCTCCGTCTTTCCCTCTCCTCCATCACATCTTCATTCGCCGTAGTGATACTGGAAGCTGCACTGTGTTGCACGCACAGTACGCCCATTTGCCCAAACAGCTTTCCATGCAGATATGCTCTGCAATGAGTTGTTGGCCTGGTCCAAGGCCCCTAGCTTCTGGTACGCCGTCAATACTAGACTCTGAGACTCCTCAGTTATCCTGTTGTTGCCCCAGTTATAGAGATCCTTTGGCTATGGATCTGCCTGACTGGCCCCTTCACGTGCTCCAGCAGGTCATAGATGGTGTAGATACTGGGTTGGGCTAACTCAAAGCCCTGGATGTGAGCCTGGGTGGTAGCTGGGTTGGTCTGCCAGGTCTCCTCCAGGAACCACCCCTTCGGCGAGGACGGGGCCATCTCTCCAGCACCAAAGCCATTGGGGCCAGCTCTCTAGTTTCAGTGGTCAGTGAGGGGTGGGTCCAGCTCTCCCAGGGCCTAGAATCGGGCGGAACCATTCAACAAAGATACGAGGAGGACCCAGCTGTAGCTTAACAACTTTAGCTTTGCTCACACGGTCAAGAAAAGCTAAAATATATACAATAAAAGAGGTTCAGATGGAAAGATTGGTATCATTAATAGTTAAGCACAGTTATTTCAGGAGAATTGTAAAGTAAAATGAAGCTAAAGAGACTCCTGACTGAAAGCTAAAATTACAATTGCTCTAAAACCTCTTCCAATAACCTATACTGAAAACTTCCTTGTGCATTGTTTCACTGACTTACACCATGAAAGACACAGCACAAGATCTTAGCTCAGTGTAAAGAGCGCTTGCTAGCGTGTGCGAGGCCCAGACTCCGTCCTTAATACCAAAAAGTGAGTGAACACAACCAGGCTTTGCACTTTAACTTTTGACTTTTATAAGATTATGACTTGTTTCAGATCTCAGTCCTTGTTGATTCAAAATAATCATTACCTGTTTACTTAAGGGTGTTTATTCGTCTTATTAAAAATTCTGCAGAGCCAAAGAGATGGCTCAGTTGCTAACAGCGCTAGATTCTCTTGCAGAAAACCCAGGTTCATTCCCAGCACCAACATGGCAGCTCACAACTATCTGGTAATCTCTGATCCAGGGGCTCCATCACTCTCTGGCTTACTTGGGCACCAGGCATGCACATGGTACAGGCATATACACATGCAGACTAATATGCATAACATAATAAAAAGAAATGTCTTTGAAAACCGTGTCCATTTGTTGTAACGATATTCACACTTCATACTACACCAACATAAGACTAGAAGATGGGTCCGTGTAAATTATGTCATAGGTTAACTTGTAATCATTTTCTTTTTTAGCTTTGAAGCTTTGCTTGCTGTGATTATTGACTAAATCTTTAGTGTAGACGTGCAGCAGCCTTAAATGATACACACACAAATATACTTTATAATAAATTTTAACACCCAGGAGCCACTAAATTGTATCCTTACTGATGAATTATGGTTTATATTACTTAAATGTTTTGCATTAGAACTTATAATATAGCTATTTTTGCAGGATCGATGGTGACTGAGTCCAGCTGTGTGCTCAGCCTTCCTTTCAGCACCAAGGCCCTCTCCTCTCTCCTCTGGGCTGTTAGAATGGGCTCTTATCTGCTCACCTATTATTGCTCTCCATGTTTATAGCAGAAGCCTGCCGCACAATGGCTTACAAGCTCTACACTGCTCACCCTCATGCCCGCGTGGTGGTCCTCTTCCTGTGTCCCCCTTTTTTCTGCCTTAAACTCATCTTAGATACTCAGCAGCTTGCTGTCTCTGGCCTGGTCATATCTCTTTAAAATATTCCTTCTCTCCCCTTTCTTGCTTTCTTTATTAAATTAAGACCAATGTCCCTGTTATTGCCAGCACCCAGCAGCAATCCTATCCTTGTCTGAAATACTGCATATATATTTCTTACTAGATCATCTCCCCAACCAGCAGAAAAAAAATGCTCATTGCCAGGAATATCTGAGGTTTTGTTCTCTGCTATGTTTACAATGCCTGTAAAATGGTAGGTTGTCAATATCTGAGTTGTCTAGGCACAAGCTATGAGATCCTAGCAGGTTAGACTTTCTTGGGTCTCCCGCAGGGGAGAGGAACAAGATGGTTTATGTGAGGAGATTCTCTTTCTAATCACTCCTTTCTTGAGAATTGTAAGCAAAGTCTTTTGGCTTAAGAGAGCTGATCTTTTTTGTCTTTTACTTTTTGAGAATTTTGTACAATGTTTTTAGATCATATTCACCCCTCCTCCAACTCCTCTCAGATCTCCCCCTTTTCCCAACCCGCACAACTTTGTGTCCTTCCCCGCCCCCCTCCCCACATCATCAAATCCAATTTGTGCTGACCATATATTCTTGGATGTGTGGCCTTCCCTGGCAGTGTGATCGATTTACCAAGGGCAAAACTCTTAAAGAAAACCAGCTCCTGTCTTCCAACAGCTATCAGTTGCCAATAGCTCCTTTGCCGGAGGTGGGACTTCATGTCCACCTTCCCTCTCCGTGCAGGCCTTTCTTTTTTGACTTGTGAATGGAGTCACACTCGCTGAGCTCTTGTGCAGCTGCCCTGTTGTATCCAGAGGACTCTGCTTTCTTGTATTCATTCACCACCTCTGGCTCTTATAGTCTTTCCACCTGCCTTTTACAATGATACTTGAACCCCGGGAGGCGGGGATGTGATACGGATTTCCCATTTAGGGCCAAGCGTTCTGCAGTCTCTAGTTCTCGGCACGTTGTCCAGTTGTGGGTCTCTGTGTTCATTTAATCTAATGTAAATAGATGCACATCGATTTTTTCTGATGAGGATTGAGATATGCATTGGTCTACGGTTATAATAATGAGTCATTAAGAATTGGTTTGCTACTATGTCCATTTAGTAGAATAGCAGTAGTAGGTTCTTCCCTAGAGCCTAACCTGTTGAGCCACAAATTATTGGCCTGACAATGGTGCCCAGGTATGGGTTTCATCTTATAGAGTGAGCCTTCAATCCGATTAGAAAACGGTTTGTCACTCCCTGATGTTCACACTGCTTTTACATTAGCAGGCTTGTCTTGCCAGGCCAGACATTATTGTAGCTTTCAGGGTTCACAGCTAAGACTGATGATTATGTTTTGCCTTTGGTAGTGTGCAAATTAGTATTAGTTTGAATGATGGTGTGCTTTGCTGTACAAAGCATTTTAGCGTTGTGAGGTCCTATTTCTTAATTGTTGGTCCTTTGACAATTTTATTTACGTGTATGGATGTTTTGACTGCATGCATGTTTGTGTACCATGTGTGTATCTGGTGCTGGAAGAGGCCAGAAGAGGGTGTTGAATCCCCTAGGACTGAAGCTACAAATAGTTGTGAGTTTTTGTGTGGGTATTCGGAATGAATGTCAGTCCTCTGGAAGAGCAATCAGTGCTCTTAACCATTGAGTCATCTCTCTATGTGCCGAACGATTGATCTGAACTTCCTGTGCTATTGGAGTCCTGACCAGAAAGGCTTTCTGTTCCAATAAGTTCAAGCATATTCCTTACTTTCTCCTCTGTTAGGTCCAGGGCCCCAGGTCTTATGTTGAGTTCAGCTTTGTGAGGTGTGGGAGATAGGATTGAGTTCCATTCTTCTCCGTATAGGTATTCAATCTGACCAGCACCGTACTTGGATGGCACTGAAAACACGTTTTTTAGGTTAGGGCAGCAGCATCAAGCACACTGATCAGGTTCATGGAGATCTGAAATTAAGACATGAGAAAGTATACTTAGCTGGCAGAGGAGATGCCATGATCACCAAGGTGGTTTTCCCAGGGCCAGGCTCATCCCTCATGCACCGTATGTACTGAGTCCTGCAATTTCTCTAAATGCGGGACACTCAGCTGCAAAATTTGAGGTGGTGGGGGGGTCTGCGTTCACACCCTCCCCGGAAGGAAAGACACACAAAAGTCCCAGGACATGCTGGCTCACACCTTCGTCCCATTACCTGAGGCTGAAGTCAGGATTACCTTGAGTTTGTCTGAGGCCAAAATGGGCTTCATTGTGAGTTATAGGTCAGCTTGGGTTATAGAGTGAGACTTTGTGTTGATAGAAAGATAATAAAATAGAATAAAAGGTGAGATAGGGTTTTAAGGAAAAGTTTTATTAAAATGATTTTTAAGTAAAACAATTTTATTTAATGTGTTTATTTAAAATGCTTTGTAATAGTAGTATCTTCTAATGCTATGACTTAAATGGACTCAAAGGCATAACAGCACCCCCCCCCACTTCCCTGCAATTACTAACAGTCTCTGCCTCAGTCCCATCAATGATGGCAGGCTAAAGTCACTGTCAAAATGGTAAACTATCCAGGCTTCCTTGTCCTTTGTTT
Organism: Alexandromys fortis; assembly: GCF_014885135.2. Classification (NCBI taxonomy): domain Eukaryota; kingdom Metazoa; phylum Chordata; class Mammalia; order Rodentia; family Cricetidae; genus Alexandromys; species Alexandromys fortis. Next base: position 8,472,754 of record NW_026067898.1, read on the forward strand.
GCTTCAAAACTTTCAGACATTTCTCGGCTTGCTATTTCTCACCGTGGTAATAATGTAAGTTGGAATTAAGGTAGTCAACATTACAGCTTCTGGGAAATCACTGGGCATAGGGAGAAGAGCAGTTCCTGACTGGAAGGAAATTTAGAGCCCGGACGTACTGTCGTTGCATGCATTTCATTAGCTCACGTAATTGATAGCGATGCTAACGCATTAAAATGATTATTCTATAGTGCCCAGCTTGCAGCATTAGCACACATGTATTTCATTAACACACATAAGCAAGAGCATTTATAGCAAATGAGCTTTTAAAAGTCGTTTTGTAATGACTGGGTGTTCGTGTGGCTGATCCACGAGTGTGTGTAAATGTGACCACCCCTGTATGCCACGGTGACATCTTTAAGTAATTGGAAATTCAGTGGAGAAGTTGTGTCCAGCCTTAGGACCAATCTCAGTTAAAAGGTTATACCTTTTAATAGTGAAATAGGTTGCCCTCTCAGACATACCTGAGAGTGGAGAATTTATTATATGAGGTACAATCTCATTGGGTTCATTGGGTATGCAAGGTAAATAACCTCATTAAGAATGGAAGCTGAAGGAGATACAGTGCTATTCAAATAGGGCAAAAAAGGGGCCAACAAGGTAGAACAAAGGCAGTTATGGAAGTCAACCACTGCTTTTATTTTGTGCCGAATAAAATAGATCACCAGGTTTGCTGCTTAAAATCGAGAGGAGCCAAAGAAGGAGGCCTGGGCAGACTTATTTTTTTGTTCAAAGCATTGGATTAGAACATAGCTTCTTGGTCATGAATTAATGGAACTATTCCCAAAAGGCAGAAAATGTTTATTCTCACGAGTGTATCTTTAAAGGGCTGTAAAGGAAGATATCCTCTTGGGCACATTCCTCCAAATGTGGGCATACCCCGATAGCTGACTCAAACATTTACAAGTTTCCCATACCTTCTCTTGTGCTAGAATTTATTTATTTAATTTTGATTAAAAATAAAGTTATTTTCATATAGTATATCCCAATCACAGTTTTCCCTTCCTTACTCCCTTGCAGATCCTCCCTGCCTCTCCATCCTTCCAACTGCCGGCCTTTTTCTTCTTTTAAAAGAAAACAAACAGGCAAATAAAAAAAGACAGACTAAAATAAAATACAAGGAATAGTCTAATGAAAGAAAGGAAGGAAGGAAAGAGGGAAGGAATGAAGAAAGACCATGAAGAATGCACACACACACACACACACACACACACACACACACACAGAATCATCACAACCATAATAGATAGAGAGACAGTGCATATGCTGTTAAGAAGAATGTGTCCTTTGTAGCTTTTCCACGGAGTGTCCTTTACATATCTACCTGTTAAGCCATTTTCTCTGTGGTGTGGTTTAATGCTGAGGTTTCCTTGAGTTTTGGTTTTAGATGACCTATTGGACTTGAGTGAACCACCCACTGTCATATCAGAGTGCACTTGACCTTTTATATGCCTTGCTGTCTGTCTGGTCCATGTGCATTTAAACTTGGTATACCTTCTCAATGCGTTTTATCCAAGTTCAGAAGTTCCCCCAAAGTTTGAGTCTTGGTGTAATGCTCATACTCCTCAGCCCTCCCCTCCCAAGCGAGTGGGAATGTGTGAACTGCATTTTAAGAGTAGAAAGACACCTTTTCTGGACTTTCTTGCAATCGTTAGAAGTAATTCTTGGAGCCAAGAATATAGTTAGTTGCTCAAACCTACCGAAAAGAATTCAGAAACAGAATCTTAGCTTTTGTCCCTTTCCCCATGCCCCCCGCCCTAGTCCTCAAGAGCCTTACTCTGTCTGCTGAAGCTCCTCATAGCTAAGAACATAGAGCAATCCTGTGAGTGCTATTTCACCTCGACACAGAAACACTTTCCTGAACTGCGTGATGTCTAAAGGAGGCATTCCATGTGACACTCTATGTTAGCATTCCCAAATTAAATATAAATGCGTTATTAGGGACCTGCTAAGGCAGTGCCTTAATCCAAGATGGCAGCCATAATAGACCAGGGTATATGTAACTCATGTTCTGCTAGGTGACAGAGTTTGTATGATTTTTGCAAATCATCTGGAAGCTGAGACAAGACAGGTGGTATCATACCTCGGAAGCAGCCCCCTTTTATAACTAGTTTCATCTGCGATGACACGTTTAGTGACAGGTATATAATAGATGTGGACATGGTCAGTTACTCGAGAAAAGAATCACCGTGAAATCTTAGGTGCTCCGAACTCAATTTCTTTATATGACAAAGCCACAAAGTCAGACCGGAATAGTGAAATTCCCATGAAATTAAATTGATCCTCAAATTATTGCCTAAATGATAGAACAGTAGGAGCCTAAGAACATATTAATGTTAATGTGAATTGCTCACCCAGTGCGGGGCAAGGCCAGTCGCGCAGTGCGCCAGGCATGCTACAAAAAGTCATTCTGCTCATCTTTTCATAGACGCATGGTTTATTCTATTCTAAAAACATTTGAGGTTTAAAGTTTTTATACCATGCCTTATGAATAAGAGCGTAATGAGGTTGAAAACCAAAATAGTGCTCACTACAGTGCGCAGAAATAGAAAGGAGAAGCGTTAGCCAAATGGCGCTTGTTCGAAGCCCCTTTTCTTAAAATCCAATTTAGTTTTTTGTCGCTTGTCTCATTAACCCCAAGATTTAGAAAAATCAAATGCTGCTCGAATAAAACGAGACTGACAACTCAAACTATTTTAAAAGGGTTTGGTTTTTGCTTCGATCATGCTCCTAAACGTTTTGCAATTAAATGGTCTCACGTTTATCCAATTTCTTTTTGTAACCTATGTGGCTTATCCCGAAGTTTGAGTCCACCTGTCTTAAATGTATCCCGAGCTTTTATTTATGCGGTGAAAATATCGCAGATCAGAGGAATAAGTGCTTCTGATATTATGTTTTGTCATCTCCAGCTAAGAAGATTGAAACTCCGAGAAACAATTTTCTGAAGAAATGAAATCGTGTGCCCTCTGAACCCTTTGGGGAAAACAGCCTTTGTGTTTGCTCAGAATGCGAGACCGTGAAACAGGACAGGCGCAACAGCCGTCTGTGCCACGCATGTGACATTTCTGTCCGGGTGTCTGAAACATTGTTCTAGAAAGATTTGGGGGGAGGGCTATTTACTTATTTATTTATTTATTTATTTATTTATTTTTAAGAAATCAGTAGTAAAGATAATGCTGGCCCAATCTTGCTGATAGATTTTTCAAATCAGATATATACGTTCTTCTGGGGAACCTGGGAGACTGCTTTGAAATCTTTGTGTTGAATGACTTCCCAGAGAACACAAGGAAAGGAGGCGTTGGAAGAGCTCTGTCATGGCGCCCTTTCTGAAAGCATTCGAGTGCTTGTGCTGGTTACTTGACTTCTCCAAGTGGGTGTTTTGGTCTCAGAGAGGGTGAAAGAATTCCTTGAAAAAGAAGGAAATGTTTAAAAAAAAAAAACCCGACATGATTAGTGCTATAACTGCTCTATTTTTCAAAGAGGAAAAAAAATTACATTTAGACTAAAGACTCTCCACATATTGTTCCCGCTTGTTCCTGATAAAATGCTGTCTGACTAAATGATGGTTCATTGTTTATGAGGTTAAAAATCAAATTTTGACTTGAAAAATACGCTTACATTATATATACAAAAGCATTTGGCAGTGTATGTGTTCGTGTTATTGTCAGACCTTAGACTTTAGACTTAGGAAAAGTACCTTTCCTTATTTTCGTTTTTGAATCTGTTAGACAAGTGAGCTGAATCACACAAGTAATATTTGGAGGTTTTACTTTTTAGCTAAACTGCATATAGAATTTAAACAGTATATAACTAAGTGAAACCACCTGTCAAAGGCAGTTTATAAATAATGAAACAGAAAAGTCTATCTTCATATTTACATTCAATATTATTTTAATGCCAAGTGGTTTTCTAAGCTCAGTTACTCACCTTAATCAACAACTTTGGCTCTCAATATTTGGCTCACTCCAAAAGTTTAGACTTGTCTCCAATGATAAAACCCTGGTACTGTTCTGAATATTCAGGGAAATAGGTGGTAATAGGGGAAGGCTATCCCCAAGTAGAGTTCTGGTATTGCTTCGAGAAATGGCAACCTCTGAAGACTAAGTGCGTTGCTGTAGACTAATGACTTTGAAGGGGAAACGTATACATTTGGGGTTTGCTCTCTGCTATGGTTAGTTAAAAATCAGTTTCTTTATTGTAGAATTGGAGCTTATATACCACTTGGACTCCAAATGCATCTTCCCCAGATTCTTTAAGAACTCAGGAAACTGTTGGTGAAATGCCTAACCCCGAGTCCTGACAACAGAGAAGAGGGCAGCCCTAAAATCATCAAAGTTTTGGCAACATTAATTGAATGTTCAGTTGCTAATCACATTCATGAAATAGTTTCCTGATTAGTTATTTATCTGCATATCTCTATATATCAGAATATATATGTATACATATATATTATTCTATCCATCTGTCTACTGTCTATTTATCTATCTATCCAGTGGCACAGTAACTTTTTGTTTTAAGGTTATTTTGAGTATTTTTGTGTGCATATGACTCGTTTATGTTTCTGTTAGAATTTTTTTTTACTCTAAGTGGAAGAATTTAAATTAGTTTAAGGTAGAAGAGACTGTTTGGAAGATGACAGGGTTGTCTCATATGCCTTAATTCAAGAAGAAAAGGTATGTTAGAACTCAGGGACAATAGAACCTAGGCATTCAGATCCCCTCAGAAATGTTCTCTCCAATTTCTAACCATATGTATTTCTCTCTGCCTTCTGCCTTTACCCCCAACAGCTCTACGCAGTGTTGTCTACGTGGTGGAGGAAACACCCAAGGATGCCAACCAAGCCTACCATATTTCAACACAGCGCAATTCAGCAATTACCGTTTCAGTCATACTGCAGTGACTCCCAGGTGCCAAGGAGGTCCCTACCGCGAGCACATCGCTGGAAGGGAAGGCGCTTAGGGGAAATTGTTCTCAAGGGAATAGAAGTTTTAAGCAGAAACCCTGGCAGCCATCTACCACAATTTCCAAACAGAAAGGCAAAATCCCTGGAGCAGTTGGCAATATCTCACAGGCAGCAACGCAGACACACACACAGCATGTGTTTGAGAATGGCTACCTTTCCAGTGACTTTGGGGTGTTGAAAATGTTCTCCAAACTGTAATATTGGTGCAACAAACCCCCCATATTTCTTTCACCTCACCCACTAACGGGTCTGTGGTGATGTTTCAGTTAACAGCTGTGAATAGATCCAGTCTTCCTGAGTTGAAATCTACCCTCTAGCTGTGTGACTTTGGGTGAGGCCTAACCCATGTGCCTCAGTTTCCTCCTCAGGGAAATCTGAAGATTCGATGGGAGGACATCCCCTGACAAAAAGTTAAGGGCTTGATTTATATTTTTCATCTTATTATTTTTATAATTACATAAATAGAGGGATACAATCTACAGGAAAGTGTCTAAGCATCTTTGCATAAGCTCATTCTTTTGTGTGGGTGCTCCTTGTCATACTTCATGGATGTGCAAAGCTCCTGCGGTGTGCAAGTCTGGCTTTGTTCTTTCGGGTGCTCAAAAGATCTCAAAGGCGAACAACACTGACCTGCCGTTTGTAGGGTTGCTGCTGCCTCCTCCACACATGGTGATAACTGTGAGGCTGAGGACTGGGCCTTACTCATTTCTGTATTTCCAGAATTTAATAAATGAAAGGAGGTATTTCTCTTGCCTTTTCTTTGAATCTTTTTCTTTTTAAAAAGATATTTATTCACAAATTCCTACCTATCTACCTATTATCAATCTACCTATTATCTCTCTCTCTCTCTTCTTTCTACCTTTCTTTGATCAAAATCCTTTCTATTAAGGCAATTTGATGATAACTAACAACACGCCCACACCAAATTGATATTCTTGATATTGCCTCTGCCATTCCAACTGGGATTCCTTCATTTAATCTTTATTTTATGGAAGTCCCAACAACCTTCAAAGCTCAACTCAAGTACTATATACTTAGTTAGATATTGGCTGAATAGCCAGTTCTCTTAGCTCAGTCTCCCCCATAGACACGAAGTACTGCCATGTATTTTTAGATATCAGCTTACCCAAGAGTTCTGTCTTCAAAGTTGTGTGACGAAACCTTGCATAGTCAAATTAATGCACATCTGTTCTCATATGCAGGAGAAGTATATATATTAATCCTGGCATTGAAATTATTAGCTTCATATTTTTTAAACATAGCTTTGCATCTTACAGTGAGCAAGGGACGTTTTTATTTCTCATATTCTTATACTTTGAAATATTTTATAATCTTGGTTTAAAAAATTGGGCTCGTTGAAAGATTTATCTTACAAATTCTGATTCCTAATCCTGTTAGACTTTAACTTAATTCAAACTGTTAAATGTAGAGAAGCCAAATAACATTAAGAAGTCAAGTGAAAACTGCCAAGGACAGAAATGAATGTGATTTATGCTATCTCCTCCTAGGTATCGGCGATCAGATTAAAGAGGAGCCAACAGTCTACAGAAACAGCCAGCTGCAAAGTTTTAGAAACGTGAGTTGCTGTGGAGGATATCTGACATCTTAGTCATACTTGACTGTGCAAAGTCTATGTAAAGTAGCGTTCGCAGCATCAGTTAGCCAAACATCCCGGCTTATCTGCGTTTTTGATGGTTCATGAGGTTGCCATCCCTGCCCACAAATAGGAGGGACTGTGTCTGGCAGATATGGATAAAGCTGTGACTCGGTTCCAGTTGCGTCTGCAGAGACCTTTGCCTGTGAAGAAAAGGAGACACACTCTCTGCCTTGGTGAGGGTCCAGAGTGACAGGATCTGACTGTGTGCCCAAGAGGCACAGTATCCTTCCAGAACAGCACATTTGGGGCTGGGGGGTGGAGCTCAATAGAGAGCTAGCCTAGCATGTGCAAATCTAGGGTTTGACACTTGGCCCCACAGATAATGAGTTTTCTATTTAATTGTTGATAAGCCTTTATTTCTCCCTGCCATAAAAAGTAGTGAGCATTCATTCTTGGGATATTTTATCCAAGTGCCTTAAACACTTCAATGGTTATAGTAAATTGGGGCTAGAGAGATAGTTTGATGTAACACTCATTCATACAAAACAATCTAAGAAGTTTTAAAAAAAAAACAATTTAAATTTAAACAGTAAGGATTGCAAATCTCTCCAAGTACTGTGAAGTTTCCGGGCTAATTTACTTAACAACGAGAAAATATTTTAAAGGGCCTGGAGAGAAGGCTCAGAGCTTAAGAGCCCTGCTGCTCTTCAGAGGATCCAGGTTCAATTCCCAGCACCCACGTGACAGCCCACAGCCATCTGTAATTCAGTTCCAGTGGATTGGGCTTTCTCTTCTGACCTCTGCAGGTATGAGGTACACACAGGGAGTACTTACACACATGCAGGCAAAGCACCCACACACATAGAATAAATATTCAAAAGAAGATATTTTAAGATATTATTGCTGGCTTATTATTATTCTGTTGTCTGACGTTTAAGTGTTTATTGCTGGATCCTCGAAAGTCCGACATGATGAGCTGTGCTTTTACAAAGGCATACATTCTGTGTGTGTTTGGTTTTTTTTTTTTTTTTTTTTGGTTCTTTCGACATCCTTTACCTTAGTGGTCTGACAGATATCTAGAACAGATCCCTTTGTTTGGTTGTGAATCTCCTGGCTCCCATCCCAAGGCCTGCCACATGCCTTCCTGTTCCCAACCTTCTAGGGAATTCTTCCTTTTCTCCATCTCTCCTATCCCTTGCCTTTGCTTTCTCTTCCCACCCTCGTATCTGGAAAAGTCTGTTCTTGCTTCCTCCACCTTCCACAGTCTGCTTCTGCCTCTACTGTTGACTGTAACTCCATCCTAAAAACTTACAATGGCCACCTGACGTCCTGTGGATGTCCTTTCTCCACTGCCCTAGTCTAGTAAGGAACTGTTGACAAACCCTTCTCCGTAAACTCTGGACCGTTTGCAACTGTATTTTCTTTGTTTATGATCATTTCTGGCTTTTACAGCCTGCAAGTGGCTCATTTTCCTCTCTCCCCCTATTATTGCTTTTGGCCCCTGCCTCCTTAATTGAACTCCTTTCCCTGGGTGGAGCGGACTCGCTAGCGTTGCCCTCCAATCCCTCCGCCCGCTCTCCTTTGTTCCCGCCTCTTCTGGCTCCCAGCTACCTCACTTGTCTACTCTCCTCACTGTTCACTGATATTAGGAGCTTAACCAAATGCTCACATATTAGACAGATGAACGCTTAGTTGGAAAACGGTTCCACAGTGAAAAATGTATAGATCCAAAACCGCATGCCAAATACCAATGTATACTTAAAAAAAAAATCTATATTTACCAGAGGAGAATGATTGATCCAAGAACAATATTCTTTCTTAAAAAAAACATAGATTCCAAGTGTACACTGGTTCAGATTTAATCCATTGAGCGTGAACAGCATGCTACCTTTCAATTTATTTATTTATTTATTTATTTATTTATTTATTTATTTATTTATTTTTTGAGACAGGGTTTTTCTGAAGCTTTGGAGCCTTTCCTGGAACTCACTCTTGTAGACCAGGCTGGCCTCGAACTCACAGAGATCCCCCTCCTCTGTCTCCCGAGTGCTGGGATTAAAGGTGTGCACCACCACCGCCTGGCTGCTACCTTTCAATTTCAATGTATCATCTGATGGAGAACTTACTTAGGTAGATTGTATAGAGTTTGGCTCACCCAAAGTCATCATTCTTAGGTTGAGTCTGGCATGGAACTTCAGTTGAAATATTTCTTCCTGTACATTGCAACAGGTGCCAAGAGTTTTCTGGAAATGACACCTTTGAGCAGGGGTGGTTTAGAACTTCCTCATGTTTGTGTCTCTGGAATTCTTTAGATTTGTTTCTTCTGGGGAAGCCATGTACTCAGGCAACTCATTTTTATCTTGGATATCATAACTGTTATTAACAATTCCTGCTAACCTGAGCTGAGGTAGATTTCCTAACCCTGAAACTGTTCTCTGCCTGGGACCCGCCAGCTTACTGACTGGGCTCCAATGTGTAACTGAATCTCATTTACCAGCTGTGGAAACTTAATCAGGAGATGCGGGAACCTTGGAGTGCTGTGCCTTGCTCTCCCTAAATAGAATCTCCCTGTCAGGCCAAATACTCTGTGAGGCTTTGATGGAACGAAAAACAAAACAGAATCCACAACAAGAAGCCCTCCGTTCTTGGCAGTCAGAGTCTCTAGTTGGCCCTAACGAAGCTGCTAAAACGGTGGCTGTCCCTGGGTTCGTTTCATTCCTGTGTTGTTCATAGCCTCTGTGGAAAATTGGCTTCAGTGACCTGAACCCCAAGGTCGGTCAGCTTCTCCACCTGTCTCTGCTCCAACCTCCCCAGCCTTTATGGCAAAGAGATAGCTCTGCCATGGCTCTCTGGGGTGATCTTTGAATGCTTCCCTAGACGAGTTTTGGTGACTGCACTGCTGTTAGCTCCCCACAGCACCCCCCCCCAGCACTGTCCTCTCCTTGCTCCCCCTGTCTCCGAAGGTTTGGAGAGTTTAAGTTCCCTTCCCTCCTCTGGGTGTTTGCCAGAAATGTGATTATCGTAATGAGAAGCCTCCTTATTTGCTCCTTAGGCAAATAATCCTGGTGTTTTTGATAAGTAAACAACAAATAAGTCGCCGTGGAACTTCTCTGACTTTCAGGAAAGGTGAGACGTTATGGGTTCATTAATATGTAAAGTGTAGTATGTAGATCTCAATGAAGGTGACAAACAAGTGCCACGCTGGGTATTGCTGAACACAGGAAATGCTTGGTTTGAGCTAATATATACTTTTGGCACCACTTCATCTTAAAATCATACATAGCATCCAGCACCAGCAGGTTGGCTTTATAGCTTCATCTATTACCACCCTGTCACTGTTAATTGTCTTCTCTTACCTCTGCAGTCTTCTACAAATTGGGCCTATCCAAAATGACAGGAGGAAGAACATTAAGCATCTGACAAGATGATATCTACGTTCAATTTCCTACTCTTTACCTGATTTATACCTGCAGCAGATAATTTTCCTTTCTGTCATAAACAGCCCTATAAATCAGCAGTGCTTATGGAGCAACCGCACCGAGAGCCCCCGGCTCTGCCGCCTCTGTGTTTCCTATTAGGAAGCCATTACTGCAGAATTTTCCTCCTTCAAACAAAAATGATGAAATTTAATACCACTGAGATTACAAAGATTAAGAGCTGAAGGACTGCTGGGGCTTTTCAATTGAAGCAGCTATCTGAGCAATCTTTGCAAAACTCAATAAAAACAGGGTTTCTGCCTTTGACATCATTATCCATCTGTTTGGATGAAATTGCTGTATCATGGTATAAATCTGTGATACAAGTGACATAACCTCCGAAATAAAAGGGAACATTAACTGCTCTATCTTCTGGAGGCCCTGGGACCGGCTGGCTATAAGCTCACTCAAGTGTGATGGCAGTTATTCTGTGTTTTACTAGACTGGAGACAATTATCCTTTGCTCTCCTCCCCTCTTATGACAAACTGTCAGGGCTTCTGCAGAAATGATCTCAAATAGATTTTCTAAAATGCTTAGTACTAGATTGCCTCCATACATTATTTCTTTTCAATGGGCTGAAAATAAAAACCTAATCCACAAATCAATTGCTACATCTATCAGATGCACATTGGTGCACATTTTATTTTGTTCTATCAGGATTTTATACTGCTTATATCCTCTTCGCAGCGTTTTACATAGATGGGCGTGCTGCAGGGAGGAGGCTTAGCTCAGGCTTCAGGGGGAGTCAAGAGACAGCGCACTGCGGGCAAAGAGCATCTGCACCGTGGGCAGGGGCGCCAGCCACCTCAAGCACTGCAAAGCCAGCCCTGGTGGAGAATGGGAGTGGAGGAAGGCGGTACCACCCTGGCCGAACTCATTTCCGGCCTACCCTCTTCTTGGATTGATAGCCCGGTTAAGGTTCAGTCTTATGTCGGAACGGGATGCCACAATTCTGCCCGCCAAGCCTGATCCTTGGACTAAAGACTTGAGATGCCTTTTAAAACCCCATCTGTAGCCAAAATGTTATTCACTCAGATAAGTGGCTGTGGTACCTCGGGGGCACAGAACTTTTACAGACGTAGACTCATTCTTTAATTTAATCCTGCTTCATAGGCCTTTGTGTGGCTAACACTGTTGGTCTCTGAGGAGGTGGTTACGTAGCCTGGTAGACAAATCAACAGAAGCAGCACAGGCTGTAAACTCCCAGTGTGTTCGCGTCTGCTGCAGAAAGCATTCAATCTCCAGCAGACACTTACTTTTCTTGTATTTACAGGTTCAGCCCAAAACATTAATGGGAAAATTCCATTTCTCAGTACAGGTAACGCATCCCACGCAGGACCGGAGAGCTGGCTTTGGCTGTGCCTTCGTTTGCCCCCCCCCCCCCCTTCCCTTGTAGGTCTTGTTAGTCTGTTCTCTCGCTCAGCACTTAATTTTATTTGTTTGCAAAGGAGGACAAAAAAAATATAGAGAATTACAGTGGAAAATGTCTTTATAGTCTCTTCCATTTTGGTAGACAGCCAAAACAAAAAACCAAAAACCAAAACCAAATCAACCACTAAGCAATCAAATTTACTTAATGTTATAAATTGCTCAGGGAACTCTTGTAGTCATAGATATTAGTTGCTTAAAAGGTCGAATCAGAAGAGGGTGAAGCAGCTTATTTTTGCAGGAATATTCTGGCGTTGGGTCTGTTAATGAAATCCCATCAAAATGCAACTTTTTTTTTTGGTTAAATATTTGAATCAATTCAAACATCTGGACAACTGTAGGAGTTTTATAAAATGTCATAGACGAAATGTTTTACATATTTTCTTGCTCTTTGATGGCACTAGACTGGAAAATAATTTGGAGAAAATCAATCTTTATGAAAATCCTGGAGCTGAATATGCAAAGCCTAGTAGACGATCCCGGCACTGAGTGAGAACTTCAGGGAGGGGAAATGAAGTTAGAGTCTGGTCTTTTAAGAGATCCCCAGGTGATTGTGATGTGCAGCCCTGGCTAGCTGGGGAACCACAGACACAGGGCCCACCAGCTGCTCTTCGTCTCCATGGCAACAGGGGAAGAAGCAAGCATGAACTGTGGCATGAAGTATTTAGGCTAATGTGAGTTTGTCTTTAATTACCAGATTTGCATTTGCCATTATAACCCTTTAGTGAGTATCTTCTCCATGGTCCTGTGCCTAAGATCTGGGTAGCTGCCACTAGGTGAATGCTTTAGGTTACAGATTCTTATAGGCATCTACTAAACACACATAAAAGAAAGCTGTATTAGAAACCAGGTCAATAAAACTTCTCTAGAGACTCGTGCTGTTAAAATAAGAGCATACAAAATAAATCTAATTTTAAGTATAAACAACGGAATAAAGTAGAGCAAGATATGAACAAATATAAAATGCTCAGGTACACATTAAAGAACATTGCTTACTAAGCCCCAACTATTACAGAGTATATTTAATCTAAGCCTGGTGTGCCTTACAGGGACCAAATGATAACGTGAGTATATTTGACTTTAGTAGAGTTCTCTGTCGCTTTTTCTCAAAAGCGCCCTTCTTGAGTGGTTGGAAGTAAGTGTATTTTGTCTGTAACATCAGGAGTCGTGGAGGAAGATGAACATTAATATGGTAGACGCATTTGTCTCTGAATGTTTTTTATTTTAAGTGTTTGGTTCCTTCTCTAAGAGTAGCAGTGCCCACTTCTCCCACAACATCAACTATTTAATCATTTCTCTTTTCTTCCTTTCAAGAGAAGGTTGTTGCCCAAGTAACTTTCATTCCTGTACTTTCTGTGCCTGAGGTTTTATACGCTGTAATGCTTCCTTTGCTACTTACCAAACCCACGGGGATAATGAACGCACCAAGGCATTCTCAGAACATTGCTCAATTCATTTTTCTTTCTTTTTCAAATCAGGAAATATGTTGAGACAAAGCTGAGCATTAAGTGTGGACTGTGTGTGTCCCCATGTCAGTCTTCAGGAAAGGGGGGGGGCTTTGTTGCTTTGCCACTTTAGGTTCATGCAGATCATATGGGGAGCACTGAAGACATGATTACACGGTTTTATAAATAAGTTTAGTTAATCTTGTGCAAATCGACTTAATTTTTCTTTTTTAATCTGGAATGCAACTTTCCCTGTTGTGGTCTTGAGTAAGCAGGAAGACAAACAGTGTTTGCCGTCTACAGCGCTTTTTCTAAAGCACTGAGTGGGCCGAATGCACATTACTTGAAAATCTTTTACTTTTATGAAACACTGTAAATGTGCTATTATGTCTGTGGTAGAAAACTGGGGAAATGCAATTAAAAAAAGAAAAGTAGAAAAAACAATCAAGCTTTATTTCCTAGGATTAGCCACAGTTGACAGTTTTAACAGAATTATAAGTTACAAAAAATGGATTCATAACTCAGAAAGGCCTTGTAGGAGAAAAAAGTTGTTTCTTTGCTAATATATTAATATTTGATAACACATGTTTAATAGCAGGGTACACTAAAAGGACACTGTAAGAATTTAAGTAAGGATGCTATTATCTTTTAATATTTAATATATTGTCTTTTAATTAACCCAAACCAGAGCTTGTTCCTCAACATGAGTTCTGTAAAGCCGCCCTCAGGAGGTGATCTGATGTGCATTAAGAGAGACACAAGGCTATTTATCACAGAATTATTTCCTGGGACATTATTAGCTCATGATGTCATGTCCATTGGATGTGAAATGGTTAGAGACCAAAGTTATGCAAAAAAAATCAGATTATCAAGCTTTAAGTACATTGTCTGAAATATGTCTTCAAGAATTAGAAAATGCATGCTACAAAACACACTGTCCAACACCGAAAGGGCAGACTCTGAGTGCTAAGATCTTGAGTCTGATCTTTCTCTGTGTTCACATACTTCCATAGCGAATACTCATCTCTCTCTCTCTCTTTTTTTTTTTTTTTTTTTTTTTTTGGTTTTTTGAGATAATAGGCTTTTTGAAAACAAAATCAACAACACGAGTTAACACACTTGGGGCACAGAAGAAGAGATTGGGAACACCAAGCATCCCCTCTTCAGAACATTTCCTGTGTTTCTAATGACACGGCAGCTGTTTGCTCCGTAATAGTCTGCCCTGAGTTTTATAGAAGCAACATTTTTGTTTTAATTGAGTGCTTTGAAGAGACTTCAGAACCATGGAGCGAGCCGAATAGGGGCCTTCTGTGTGGCGGGGCTGGCTTGTAACACAGTATGAAATGTTTTTCAGGCAGTTTCAGCCCTCCCTGTCGGTTCCGGGCTTTCTCAGGAACCGGCAACCCGGCACCAAAGCTCCTGCAATGCTTGCGATAAAAACTCACTTAGGCAAAGAGAGCCTTGGGAACCAGAGCTAGCCTGAGCTGTGCCTCTTGCTTGCATTCCAAGCCTCGGCAACAAAGTCTCCATAAGTCAGTCCAGGTACACCTCTTGTAGACAGCAACTTTGTGGGTTGGGTGGCCTCGCTCTTGAACCGCTCACTGTGAGATTTTCTCGGAGGCCACACCACTGACTGCCAGTTACCTCTCCTTTAACTATAGATCCCACAAAAAGGAGCCTGGGGTATTACCTTACTTTGGTGGGAGCAGGTAGTCAAAGAGCGAGGAGCTCACACTACAGGGCATGAGTAGTTTTAGTGCAACAGAAAATACATTTGATCTTCTGTATTCATGGTCCTTCATCTTGAATTCAACCAACCGAGGATTGCAAATATTTTTTAAATATTGTATCTATTGAAGATTTCTTTTCTTGTCATTATTCTGTGAACGATTTAGTGCAACAATGATTTAGAGAGTATTTATGTTGAGTTAGACACCATAAGTCACCTAGGGATGGCTTGGAGTCACTAGGCTATATGCCAACCTATCATTTTATATGAACAACTCAAGCCATCATATATTTCAGAATGGGGGAGGGGTGGAGCAGGTCTGGCAACCCACATCTCACAGTTAAGGAAGGATGGCTGCCCTCAACTTCTCCAGCTGGTTTGGGTGGGGCGGGGAGAAGGCACAAGTGAGTTCTCGGAAGAGAGGGACACAGGGGTTTTTCAGAAGTCATTCAAGAGTCTGGACTGTGGTACAAACAAGCTTTGTGGCGACTGTCACCACAGGTGTGTGGTCTGGTCAATGGGAACATCACAGAGCCACAGTGTCCTTGAACTGAATGCCTACTTTAGGCTTGGCACTCAGGGTTCCAAAGCTGCTTGTCGGTTGTAAACGGTTTCTTGTAACAACACAGGCCAGCAAATCCTAAACCAGTCACTCACTGCAGCGGAAGGGGCTCCCCCCTGCACATGACGAAGCACACCCTGCACCCACAGTCAGGCTTTGGTGGCTGGAGAAAAGCACTAGTAGCTGTTGAGAAATCAGTGATAATTGCTTTCTAAGATCAAAATCTTAATTAATACATGGTAATTTATATACTTACAAGGTATACTGTGACATTTCAATACACATAAATGATCGTATCTATCATTTCATTTTTTAATCATTTCTTTGTGTTTGGAAAATTAAAAATCCCTTCTGTGAGCTATTTTGAAATATAATTAACTGTTGTCAACTATAGCTCCTACTGTGTTATATATTAGACATTATTCCCCCAGAGCTGGTGAGATGGCTCAGTGGGTAAGGCTACTGGCTGCCAAACCCAGCAATCAGATTTAATCCCCAGAACCCGCACAGTAGAGAGAACCAGTTTATGAAAGTTGTCCTCTGATTTCCACAGGTGCGTGTGTGCACACAACACACACACACACACACACTCTCTCACACACACACACATATGCATGCACATGCATTAAATAATAAGTTTTTAAAATTGAGAATTGGGACATATGGCTTTCTGTATTTCAAACAGAGTTGTATTAGATGCTGCGGTCTTAAAAAATTCTTGTTAAATTTATAAACCTCAGTAGTGTGCCTTTAATTTTTCTTTTCCATTTAACAATGTGCCTTAATTTTTTTATATTAGTAAATATTGAATCACATCATTATTTTTGTGATTGAATAATACCTACATGGTATGATATGTCTTAATTTGTTTAAAAACCCTGCTTATATACTTTTCATTCATTTTCAGTTTATTTTATTAATGGTATTTCATTATTTTTAAGTTATTAGTGGTTATAGAATGCCAGGATGAGAAACAGTATGCATTGACTCTCCAGACATCTTCCTTGCCTACATTTCTAAGTGTAGAAACCGTGGTTTGAAGCCGCAGACATTTAACATTTTGACTTAAATGGGCCATGTGCAGTCACAGTCTCTTCCGTTATGTCATAACCTAGTCACAGGGAAAGTTTTGGTGCCATCAGCTGTTCCCTTGCCTTGTGCTTCGGTATTCCCACGACCGTTGCCTTCGGAAGCCACTTCTCATTCAGTAATCCTAAAGAAATTATTTCTGTACTGATGTGTAAGTCGGCTTGTCTTCGGGAGGCTCTGTATCTCATCTGTCTATTTCATTCCAAGATCCTTTTGTGTCTAAGATTCTGTCATTTTCGCCAGGTGGGTGTGGCACACACTTTTAACCCCAGCACTCAGGAGGCAGGAGGATCTCTGTGTTTGTCTACCCTGTCTACAAAGCAAGTTCTAGGACAGCCAAAGACAGCTAAGGCTACACAGAGAACCCCTGTTTGAAAGAAAAAAGAAAACAAAAGGTAAATTATTTTTTATGATTTTATGATATTGGGGTGGGTTGCTGAAAGCGGAACAAATGTGCGGTTACTTGTCTGACTTTTGCTTTAGATCCTAAGTGGACTTCTGTTGTTAATTTACAAATGGCTAACGTCTAAGCAACACTGCGATTCTGCATGCCGTCAGTGCATCATGGATTGTTCATGGAAATAGCATGCATGAACTGGAAATTCTTTCCTTTTGCCATTTGTCTGTGCTGCTTGTTTGGCCTTTAGGGGTCTTACTCCCAAAGCACCTGCCTAACTTGGAATAGTTTGCGCATCCTGTGCTGTATGCAAGCTGCAGTGCTGGAATAAAACAAGCTGGAATTTCCTTGTGCTCCATGCGCAGTCTTCGCTGCGGTCCCAGAGAACTAACGCTCCGCTGTACGCCTCCCCTGTTTGTACTTCGTGTCTCCTGTAAATGGAACCATGCAGCGTGTGATCAATCACATCTGCTTCTTTTGTTTAGGATGATGTTATTTAGGCTTATCGATGTTTTAACATGCACCAATGCTTCCTTTGCTGTTATTTTGCATTTACGGTGCTTTATTTTTTTAAAAAAAATTATGCTAATATTTATTAGCTTTTAGCCTGTTTCTTTGGTTTTGCCTCTGCCTCCCAAGTGCTGAGATTAAAGGCCTGCACAACCACAGCCTGACCACTATTAAACTTTTACTATATAATGATATGAAAAAGTAAGCTGTTGTTTTTAAAAAGTTGCTTGCCATTAAAAAGAATTTATTTAATTCTTTTTATTTAATTTATTTAATGCATGCATGTAACATGTTTTGAACAAATCCATCTCCATTTCTTTCTTTTCAATTCTTATCCTATCCCTCATCACTTTCCCTTCCCAACTTTCTCTCTCCTCCTCTCTCTCCCCATCTCTCTCCCTCTTACCTCCCTCTCTTTCTAACACCCGCTGAATCTGTGGTGCCATTTCCTGGGGGCATTGGTGGCTTCTCAGGGCCTGCATCCCTGAAACTGAGCGTGCCTCCCTGATAGTCACCAGCTGTCAATAGTTCCCCAGCTAAGGGTGTGGCTTCATGATGCCCCCACCACCACCCATGTTGGGCTTTTGGCTGGCTTGACCAGGGGCAGGTCTTGCACACACAGTCGCAGCTGTTGTGAATTCACGTGCGCAACTATTTCTCCACGTCTCACAAATAGGCTTGGTGCCGACATCTATTCCCTTTGGTTTCTACGATCTCTCCACCACCTCTTCTCAACGATCCCTGAGTCTTCAGGGACAGAATGTGATATAGATGTCTTTTTAGAGCTGAATACCCCAAAATCTCTTATTTTCTTCATCTTTGCCAATTGTGGGTCTCTGTCATCTACTACAAAAAAAAAGGTTTCTCTGATGAGGACTGAGAGACACACTAGTCTATGAGTATAAAGACAAGAACTTATGGGGACATTTAATAATATATCCATTTATCAAAATAATCGTGTTAGGTTCTACCCTAGAGTCTGTGACCTAGCCAGCCAGGGAGTTTTGGTCTGATTGAAGGTTCCAGGCATAGGTTCTATCTTATGCAGGAGTGTTAAGTTCAACCAGAAAGTGGTTGGTTACTCCCATAAGACATGCTGCTATTGTACCAGTGGGCGTGTCTTGCCAGGTTACTGTAGTCTACAGGGTTGGCAGCTTGGTAATATTGTTCATTTCCCCCTCTTGTGGCTCTCTAGACCCTCCCAGCCCCGGAAATGTTAGCCAGTAGGGATGAAGCTTCTGGGTTGGTACCAGCTTGATCTCTCCACGTCCTACGACATAGGGATGTGCTATTTTCAGCAATGGTCTCTTATCCCTCGGTTCTGAAGCGTAACTAAGAACATGGCAATAGCTTGTAATTTTTAGGAGAGTCTAATATGTCTGGATAAAGTATTTTCTCCTGATTATAGGGTAGCTTCCTTGTTTCAATTTTTCAGACCAGATTTTACTCTATAGCCCAGTCTAGCCTGAAAGTTGTAATATAGCCCAGGTTGGACTCTTGGCAATCCTTGGCTTCTCTCCCCTGAGTGGTGAGATTATAGGCACAAATCACCAGGCTTTCTCATCCTTTTTAATTTCTGGATTAGAAGCCAAAAGTCCCTTTGTGGCCTTCAAGGCCGTCCACGGGCTAGCCTAGCAAGTATCCAGCTGATTCTGTCACTTCTCCTCCATCCGGTAGCTCAGTGCAATGCCCCCTCCGTCAGTCAGCCCCCGCACTCTGCCCCTCACACTTCTTCCTTGCATGTGCAGCTCCAGCCACGCTGCCTCTGCTTTCCTACTGCGTGCTGAGCACATTACGCCCAAGGCTGACTCACGCTTCTGCCTGTGTGAAGGCTCTTCTGACGAATATGAATCTGCACTTTACAAGTCCATCTCTTTCTGGTCCGTGCTCAAATGTCACATTCCTGTCTCACTGTATTAAAAACAGGACCCACATCCCTCTCTAATCCCGCTACTTTCTTTCATTTTCTTCATAACGGCAACATCTGGCGTATCATGTGTTATTTATTCTGTGTCTTTACCCCACTAGAGGTGAACTTCACAGGGACATATTTCATAACTAGAGCAGTGGAGGCGCATGGGAGCCTCTTGCATGTATGCAGTGAGTGTGAACACAGTGCAGCGTGGACTGGGTACGCTACCTGCACACAGACCCAGCATCGAAAGTAATTGTGGGTGTCAGCATCCAGAACCAGACATGGAGTTCCCTGTAGCTGAGCGGTGCTGTCGTCTGAGGGAGGCACATTAGTCACAGGCTGACATTTTAGCTAGTCAAAGTATTCTCGAGGGCAGGTCTTGCAATGCTAGGTGGAGTTAACCAAGGGAAAGGGGACCCGCTAGGTCAGGAGTTTTAAAAAGGCTTTTGGCACATATACCCTGTGCACAATCTCCTTGTGTTACTAAGCAATCTGGATTAAACAGGCCGACTAAAAGCTCTAAAAGTATCCAGGGAGGTAAACAGGCAACAGGCCAGATGTCAGGGAGTAGTAGAGACGGTTGCCAGAGAGTTCAGCCCAGTCCAACCAAGGTCAGCGGCCACTCACTCGCCAGGATAATCTGAGGGGAGGGGCATACTTCTGGTTTGCCAGATCATCTGACTTCAAGACAAGTTTACCGTCTGTATTCTACGTGAGGTCTTCTGCTCATAAAATACTCAGAACACATGGAAGCATTTTTAAAGACACTGTGCCAGACAAACAGAACGAGGAGGAGGATGTGTGTGGTACCCACCGGCAGAAGGCTCACTCCATTAGAATAAGTTGTTCAATCGCACCGAAGTTACGCAGCCCAGCCTCCAGGTTACGTGTGGGAAGGTGTCTCATTCCTGCCGAAAGTCGCACACCCGCCTCTCGTTGTTGGGTTCCCAGGCCTGCTAGTTGGAACTGGCAGGCAGTTATTTAGAATTTCGACTCAAGTGCTCCTTCGAAACAACTTTTAAATTAAAAAGTTAGATCTCCGAGATTCACCAAATACCCAGTCAGCCCGAAGTTCCATTACAAGCCTAGAGAAAATGTCTGTACTTGTTTGTTGGTTTGTTTTCTTATTTAGTGCGAAGGACAGACAGGAACACAAGTAACCAACAGTGGCCGGAATGTAGAGTGATAGCAGCTGTACTTCAACAAGGTACCCTGCCCCTTAAGACCCGGGAACCCCAGACTTGCAACTTGTGGGCAACCCAGCTGATCCAAGGGGAACAAAGGAAGGACGTGAAGCTGTCCCAGAGGTCGCAGGAACTGAGAACAGGTCTGGTCTACACAGGAAACTCATAGCAGCATCTTTTCTGTGAGCCGGGCTGTGGTGGCGCACGCCTTTAATCCCAGCACTCGGGAGGCAGAGGCAGGCTCCAAAGCTACAGAGAAACCCTGTCTTAAAAACTTAAAATAAAAAAAAAAATAGACTCATCTTTTCTGTGGCTTAGATGAGGCAGGAAGATCCGCCCAGAGCAGGAAGGAGATAGTTCTAAAAAAAAGTGCTTTGTTTCCTAGCAAAGACAGAGAACAGTTACTTAATAGTGTCTCACAGGCACTTGCTCTCTTTGAGGACCTGAGGAGATAGAGCATTGATAGCTCCAAGAAAAAGTTAAAAAAAAAATAGCTGCTTTGTTTCCCATGTTAAGTTTTCAATTATTAAATAAATATTTTTCAAAAGAAAATTTTGGTTTTTACATAGATATTTAAAATAGCTTTACTTTTCTTTAGTGTATGTTTATTTATGTACAGTGAAAGAGAGACAGACAGACAGGCAGGCAGACAGACAGATAGTAGGTATGTGGAGGTCAAAGGTTGACTTCTAGGAGCCAGTTTTCCTCTTTCATTCTGGATCCTGGAGACGGAACTCAGGTTTGGCACTGTTATTTGTTGGACCATCTCTGCAGCTCCCCTGTGAAATTTCTGTTTGACCATAGTAAAAGACATGTTTTATGATGCACTATGGTTAAGCGTGGAGTCTCAAGATTTTGTCAGCTTTTCCTCTGTATGGAGGTTCCGATGTGGCACTTACCAGGTCTGCAGGCCTGAGAAGACTCGCCCCCTCTTTCAGTCACTAAAGTTCAGTGACATGGATGGTAGCAAATGGAAGCAAGATTGTCTGGAGATCTGGGTGACACTCCAGGCAAAGGTCCCCCATGTGTTGGTACAACTTGCCTTCTGTTGCGAAGGCGTCTGCTCTCCCTGCTCTGGGTAGGGTGTCATGAAGGGGCTTGTAGCAAATGCTGCACACCGCTGCAGCCCATTTTGGCCTAATGAGTCCTATAGAGCTTTCCAAGGGTGTGGAAGAACAAGTCCTGCAAGAACAATTCCTCCCTGAACTCCGTCCTAGAGGAAAAGAGAACTGCTTATGGGTAAGCCTTGAACTCTTGACCACAGCTCTTCTTTTCACGTAGGTGTTTTCATTTTCTCTTTTCTTCTTCTCCCTTTCCAGATCCCTACTTCTTCACACCAGCAGCTGCTACACCAGCAAGAAGGTTGAGCCCCAAGTCTCTGGTCTGCTTGATGGCAAGCCTCTCGTCTCGGTGTGGATGAAGGTACGAGGGTTCTTTTCCTCCTTGCGGATTCACTGGGGGTTTACGATGAATCTTCATCTTATCACCTGTATTCCAGAGGCTGAGGACTGGCAAGCGGCTGAGTGCTTGGGACTTACCAAGTGGCCCTCAAAAGGGCTCTGTGGGTGTACTGCCCGTAGAAAAAGTGAAGCAGGAATGAAATGGGCCAGAGGGAACTGGAGTGTGCGGAAAAACCCGTATGAACAGTGCTGGGGGGAGGGCTGGACGACCTTGTGCATATTAGTCATTTCCAAAGGAGCTCAAGCTTCCGGTTCAGTTTGTTGTCTGCAGCTCCTCTTCGTGTGTCCCCTTCAGTGTCTGTGAATGCTGAGGGGGAGAATACTCGGAGCCGTAGACATGACTTGTTGAGGTTTTCAGTACAGACACATCAGCCACTAGTGGTTTTCTCCAAAGTTGAAGGTTATAATTTTTCTATACTTCTTAAGATATAATGGTCTCTCGGAGTGTGCCGGTAAATTAGTCATACTGTGTCCTGAGAATTGGTCTCTGTAACACATCCTGGTCTCTGAAAAAGAGCTGCAGTTGTATAATGGATTTTAGAAGCCTCCAAAGCTGGTTCAACTAACATATTTGTTAGTCTAATAAATGATATTGCTCTTGTCAAGATTTTTCCATATAGCACAATTTAATAGCGGAATCACTAGTTTCTCAGACATGACAAAAGGGTCTGGGCGTACTTTGATGGGAGACACAAAACCTCTTGTTGTTCTAATGAAGCCAAAATGGAAAAAAAAAGTTTTGTTTTTTTGTCTTTCAAGTGTATTTTTATGAAGCTAAAATATACATACCACTTTCTCTAGGAAAATATTTGCCTATCAATATTTGCTCCTCCAGTGTCTTTTCCCTCTGTTATCACACATGAATATGCATTTTCTATTCTTTCTGCTCCCTTTTGTTTGATGAGCTGTCAGTAGTGCATGCCACTTCAGAGGGAAAAAATAAAATCCTTGAGGCCTAAGACATGTTTAGCCGGTGGGTCTATAAATGTTTTGGCCGAATACCATCATTTACCCACAGTTCTTGTCAAGGTTTGTTTTATGGTCTCCACAGTGGTTTTGTATGACGTGAGAGCATCCCCTCCAAGAATTACCTTGAGAGTGTCGTATGTTCCTGTACAGTGTCCCCTGACCCATGGTGCCCTCTCAGTAGCCGTGTTGACTTAAGTTAATGGGTTTAGCATCTCCTCGGGCATCCCTGAAGCTGCTTGGAAGGAACTTGCTGCGACACTGAGACTGTTAGAGCAGCTGTGTGTCTGGTCCTCAGCCCGAACTGCTTTTTGCCAGGGAATGTGTTTTCCAGAGGGCATGTGACTTTTACTGCTCCGGGTTCTACCTACCGGCAGAGCTGCCCCTAACACTAGCAACGCCATCCTCAGGTGTGAATCCGAGAAGGGTTAGGCAACAACTGTTGGCTGCAAATCTGCCTCAGCTGAGGAGAGGCTGAACTCTGAAAAGCAACTACCAATGACTGAAATTGTTGGGACTGACTCTTAAGGCAGGAAGGGGCGCAGAAGGCTTCCAGAGGACATAGGTGGGCAGGGAAACTGAAGGCCCCGTAGAGATTGTTCTCCACTGAACTGTGCTTGAGAATTGTGTGAGGAGATTTTGAAAAGTGCTGGAGGCCTAATCCTATCACTGAAAGTTATTCACTTAAGTGCTTCAAGGCTGGCACGGGCAGGTCAACCCAATTTTGCTCTCCTCAGATTCCTGCGGACACTCAGCAGGGAACCATGAATTCTGAAGTGAATTCAAAATGATGGAAAGGGAATGTGTCTCCTTGGATTTTGTT
Organism: Alexandromys fortis; assembly: GCF_014885135.2. Taxonomy (NCBI): domain Eukaryota; kingdom Metazoa; phylum Chordata; class Mammalia; order Rodentia; family Cricetidae; genus Alexandromys; species Alexandromys fortis. The sequence continues at coordinate 8,496,338 of NW_026067898.1, forward strand.
AGAAATGACTCTGGGATTAGGGCTTGGGTGTTCTGATTTTTTTTTCAGCTTTCCAGATAATTCTGAAGCCTTATTCATGATTCTTGACATTTAAGCACAACCAGAATCACCTAGAAGAATCTGAGAACACAGATTGCTGGATTCTGCCTGGAGATTTCTGATTAGGGGTCATGGTTCTGGAGAACAGGCATGTCTATCATTCTCTCAAGTGATATTCTGCAGGCTACACTGTGGGGCTAGAAGGATGGTTCAACTGTTAAGGGCACTTGTTGCTCTTGCAGAGAACTGAGGCTCAGTTTCCAGCACCCACGTGGTGCTCACAATTGTCTGCAACTCCTGATTCAGGGGATCTAATTCCCTCTTCTGGCCTCTAAGGGCACACGTGGTGACAGGTGGTGACACATGCAGACACAGCACTCATACTTACCTTGAGCAGCACCATTCTAGAGCAAGCCTGGAAACTTGGATTGTTTTAGAGTTTGTTAACAAGGTGGTTGTTTTCAGATCTTAAGATCCCAGCTCTCACACAGATGGACTTGCGGGACTAATTGCTTTGGCTAGACTTTTTTTTTTTTTTTTTAACTTACTTAGTTTTAACTTTGTTGTTGTTATTAGTTTTGTTCCTAGCAAAGATGCAAAGCGTAGGTTATAACTCCAAAGAGTGACACTTTATCCTACCTGCTGTGGCTTTGACTATTGGGACTAGGAGAACTGAACAGTTTTATCAGCGGGAAATGATCGCCTTGCGAGATTTCTCCTGCCCTCTCCATTGATGGGTTGCTTGGGTGGACTAGGCAAATTAGTGGCTGGTTTTGACTGTCAGTCACACTTCAATAGAGAATTTATTAGTGCCTCAGTGGTAGGACGGGGCTACAAATTAATGCCCATACACATGTCCATTCCTATCTTGTGAGCGTTTCTTCTGGTGGCTTTGTTGGTTGCTTTATATTTGTCTGAAGCTACCCAGAGGACAGAGTGGCCTGAAATGACAGAACATGATGTTGTAACCACAGCTTGTTCCCACTGTGCACTGAATTTCAGTTTCTGTGGTCTCTGAAGATAGGATTTGGTATGTACGTGTTGGCAGGCCGACAGCAGGAGAGTTTCCAGGAGTGAAATCCAAGGCTGTCACTATTACTCCTGGAACATAAATATAACATAATGGCCAGAGGGATTTCCTCATGGTCGACAGTGGTATATAGGAAATAGGATTCACCTAAGACACACACACATCTGGCTAATACGAAAGTGGTATTACATTTCATCTGTACTACTTCTCCTTGTGTGTTTGCTGCCTCTTGGTCCCCATGGAAAGGGTAGGATTTGTGTTTCTTTGGATCTCTAGCCAAATATCATCTAATTTCTCCTTAACCAAGACTATAGCTTTAAAAAACAGATATACTGAAGAGATCTACAACCGGGAAGAGACACACAAGGCTGCTGCAGTTTAGGGAATGAGCAATAAATTGTTGTACTCTGGAAAGTGACCGAGGAAAGGGTAGGAGCAGACAGGGATTCAATTAAGTGAAGAACTTAGAAAAGAGAAAAACACTGTGGAAATTGCAAAGAAAAGTTTTGGATTCTGACTTAAGTCCTGCTATGGGTTTGGAATGTTTTAATCTGCTCAGCATGAGCCAAAAACAGTTTCCAGCGGAGAAAGATGTGGTTTCCTTCAAGCTGACTCTGGCCTCTGCTCACCACCCCTGCTTTGGGTATATAGGTGGACCCGATGCTGACGGTGCTTCCACAAGGGTAGCTGCTTGTCCATGGCATGAGCATCCTAACTCTGGGCCATGCCATATTACATAGCAAGCCAGAGTTCATGTCCTTTTATCCCTACTTACAGATTGCTCATCATTTTGAACCATATTAACTTAGTTCTAAAGCTCTAGCCAGCAGTTTTATTGATAAAAGCAAAAGTGATGTCTGCTTTGTGGAATCTTATTAATCAATGAGATGGTATGTCTAAAGTGCTTTTCAAGTTGCTAAATGGCAGAGAGGTTAAGGAGGTATTATTTAATATGTGGTATGAGGGAAAAGGTCTTGGAAACTTTCTGATCTAATCAAGGCCGTAATTAAATATCCAGAGCCCAGCAAGGGTCTGGAGCATTGTCTTGCTCCAGCAAGTGCTAGCTATCAGCCACACGAGGTTAAACCTTTGCTTGACCATTAGACAACAGGGCTTCGTGAGCCTCGGCGTCCTCAACAATAACAAAAGTAATAGCGACCCCATGGAGTGACGGCGTGGCTCAAACAAGAGATAACGTGGAGGGAGGTGCTGTGCTCAAGGTTCCTGACGCATGCTTAGTAAATGCAGACTTTATCTGCTGGACTGTATTCACGGATGGCATTATTTCCAAGGTGTATGATGAATTAGAAAAGAGCATCTGAGATGCCGGGAACTCCATCCGGACCCTCTTGGCTTTTAAAATAAAATTGAAAAAGACAGAATTCGAGTCCTGCTGTGTAAGAGGAAGCCAGCTGAGAGCCGTTTTTCTTTACTTATCCTTACGTATCAGTCACCATGTTCTTCCCGTTGGGAAAAACCTTTCTTCCTACACTGCCCCCATTGACTATGCAAAGACTGTGTAGGAAACATTAGTATTAGCCATCAGCTCTCTCTGGTGCCAATCTGTTTGAGCTCGAGTTAGAGGACACCAATGGAGTGAGGTCAAATCTTAAGATCGGCCAATAAGAAGATGATTTGCTTGTATCCCTCGTCGTCATGGAATCGCCAGTCAACTTTACTATACAGGGCTCCACATGTATGCAACGTCTGATACAGTTGCCCTCAGTGTTGGGATAGATGACTAGCTTTGGGTTGAGTACCAGATGAAGCATCTGACTTGTGCTTGGGGTTCAGGTTATTTGAAAAAAAAAAAGTCCACAAAACCATCCACTTTATTTTTGAGGATATATAATTCAAGTATTTCAACTCAAACATGTGTTTGATGCCCCTCACTGTTTTTATTACATTAAACTGGTTGATACAAAGCTCTGACAATGGAGTATAAGCCTTAGCAGGACACTTTTGAAAGGGACATGAAGTATAGGGATACAACTGTCTCCTGCCTAGCCCGTGAGGTTGGCTTAAGACCTACACAGACGTATTTTCACAGTTCTGGAGGCCACGGGGCCTAAGAGAAGATCCAGGGACACTAGGAGTCTTAAGAGACTTCATCCTCACATTGTGGAAGGGGCGATGGAATACCCTAGCAGTCTCTTTAAGGAGGTCACCAGCTCCATTCTTGAGGATTCTGCCTAATTCGTTGCTAGAAGTCCTACTTTCTGAAATCATTATCTCATGTGTAATAGGATTTCAACATTGAATTTGGAGTGACACAAAGATTCAATCATGGGGATGACGTCAGTGCTGTTTCAGAGTCCAGAAGGCAATGAGAACGAGTGAGGGAGAGAGCACAGCAGGAAAGAGTGGGAGAGAGAGTGAGGACGAGAGCGAGTGAGTGAGCAAGAGAGAGAGCGAGAGAGAGCACAATAGCATGAGTGTGTGTGTGTGTGTGTGTGAGAGAGAGAGAGAGAGAGAGAGAGAGAGAGAGAGCATGATAGAACACAAGAGAGCGAGAGGGAAAGCACAAGAGAATGAGAGAGAGCATGAGAGAGCGAGAGAAAGAGAAAGCATGAGACAAAGAGAAAAACAAGATGCTTCTAAAGGCCCAGACTCAGTAAGTATTGAGTGCGCAGCATGGCTGCCTAGACAAGACCTGAAGGAGGCCGTGTTAATGTTCCTTCCTTTGATGATGAACAGCAATGTGGAAGTGTATGCCAAATAAATTCCAACTGGCTTTTTGGTCATGGTATTTCCATGCAGCAATATGAACCCTAATGTAGACATCTTTAAGGGGAATTTCAAACGAACCTCACAGAAGGCAATATTTGGCATGGCCAAAGTCATGGCATCCGAGGCACATGGGTTGAGGTAACTGAAAGTGAGAAGGATGCCCTGGGTGCCAATCAGGGAGTGGCCGCTTGCTTACTCTGTGGCACGCAGGTGCATTTGGACACCTCTGTTTTCTCATCTGCGAGAACAATGCTGTCTGGTAATTTTGGAGCATGGGGTTGCCTGGTGTATACAGCCTAAGACGCAGTCAAGCAGCTAAAGAACTAATTTGAAAGAAGATAAAAGATGACACTTCGAAAATAGAGCCCTTTACACAATTCAGGTTGCTTTGTTCTAAGAATTAGAAGCCATGATCTATGGTTTGAGGATAACTCAGGGAACAATTTTTGTCTAACAGCTTCAAATAAATTTACAACAGCCTTTCCCCATTCCAACCCTCTGATTTCTAGTCTATAAACTTGCTTCTGTGTCTAAAGAAATTCTGCCTAAATTCCTTGAGGGTCTGACCCTTTCTGAGCCTTGGTTTATGTTCTTTTGTTCTTGTACTTGACATTATCTGAGATAGTCTTGTAAAACCTTGCTTCTGTTCCCTTCAGAATTTTATATCCCTCAATGAGGCAGTTCCCTCCCTCTTCCTCCAGAAAGATAGCTGCATTGCTTTGATAACTTTTCTTTTATTAATATAGATAAAGCCTTCATGTTTTTAAAACGAAACAGGTCACCTTCTCTTGTAGCACGGCTGTGAACAAAATAACCCGAAGCAAAGTTATTTGAACAAAGGGAATATTTGGCTGTGCTGGGTTAGCCCTGGGAGCAGCAGCTGGAATCCTCAGGGATGGCCACTGAGAGAGAACCTGATGGGGTAGTCTTGGGGAGAATTAGGGAGCCTAACAAGCACAATGGGGGCCTGCTTGACAAGAGGGAGCTCATGCTAGGTACTGGTACTAGCACCTAGCCATCACTAGTGAGGTCACTGGTCTTGGAGGAGAGCCTACAACCACTTTACTAAGCTAAGATAATCCCTAACTGTGTACTAATATTTGCCCTCATATCCACATATCAGTGTAGTTCTCACCTCTCATTAAAGACACTTCTCTTTGCAACAGATGGAGACCAATACAGAAAATCACGACTCACTAAAATGCAGAGAACAAGAGCCTGTGCGGTGCTCTGCCCCACCTGATGCACCTGCCATATGATTCCTGCATCACAGGCTCAGGGACCACTTCGGCAGAGGGGGTGTGTTGTGGGATATTTGTGTGTTGTTAGAAGATATATTGCTGGGATTGGTTTAATAAAGAGGCGAATGGTCAATAGCTAAGCAGGATGTATAGCCGGGACTTTTGGGCAGAGAAAGAAGGAGATAATCGAGGCTGTGCTGACTGGTTTTGACACAAGCTAGAGTCATTAGAAAGGAAGGAGCATCAGTTGAGGAAATGCCTCAGTGAGATCCAGCTATAAGGCATTTTCTCATTTGGTGATCATTGAGGGAGGGCCCAGCCTATGGTGGGAGGTGCCATCCCTGGGCAGGTGGTCCTGGGTTCTATAAGAAGGTGGGTTGAGCAAGCCAGGGGAAGCAAGCCAGTAAGCAGCTCGCTCCCCTCCTTGGCCTCTGAATCAGCTCATGCCTCTGATATCCTGCCCTGTTTGAGTTCCTGTCCTGACTTCCTTCAGTGGTGAACAGCAATGCTGAAATGTAAGCCTAATAAAAGCTTTCCTCCTCAATTTGCTTTTTGGTCATGGTGTTTCATCACAGCAATAGAAACCCTAACTAAGACAGAGGCACAGAGGATACGCCAATGAGACACAGAGGGAGTTGGACATACAGAATGGAAGAAAGATAAAAAGTCACATGGTAAAAATGTAGATGACTAGAAATGGGTTAATTTAGGTTATAAGAGCTGGTTAGAAACAAGCCTAAGCTATAGGGCTAACTTTCATAATTAATAATGAATCTTCATGTCTTTATTTGGGAGATGGCTGTCAGTACAGTAAAAGACTTGTTACAAGGGTGGGAGATTCTAAGAGCCAGAGGGACAGGATGTCTGCTGTGAGTTTGTGTTTCCTAAAAATGACAGAGAAGTTACACCCATGTTTCAACATGGCTGCCTAGACAAGACCTGAAGAAAGGTGACATCAATTGTCATGCTACCATGTAGTGGGAAATCTTTTTGGGCCTCAACCACAGACAAAGAAATGCACGAACCAGGGGATGCTGAGAGTGGGTGAAATCATCTCCCCCAGGGAAGAGCACAAAGATCGGCTATCCAGTAGCAACTGGTCAGCCTTGAAAACATTTCCATACAAGTAGCATTAGCGAGATGGAGCAGGTTGCATTTATATGTTTACGACTGTGTGTGTGTGTGTACACAATTAAAGAAAAAGAGGGCACGACTTGGAGAGTGCAAGGGAGATACATGGGAGGGGTTGGAGGGAAGAAAGGGAAGGGCAAAAATGATGTAATTATAATTTAACTTCAAAAAATTACTTTCAGAATGGCCAGTGGGACAGGATTTGCCCTGCACAGTGGCTCAATGGCTCTCCAAGTTGTTTTGTACAGCGCTGCTGCTCCCAGACGCGATTACTACAAGGGTGCGCTCTGAAACATCACCACTCCTTTCATTCTCCATTTGGACCTTGCTCAACGTCTCAGATGACACAGGCATTGTTTCGGGTAGATAAGATGCTTGGAGCTTTTGGGAGCAGCAGCAGCCCACTAAGACGTGTTTAAGCATGGAGCCTGCGTGGGTCTGGGCTAGGGCCTCTGCATTTGTGTTTGGTTGTGAGGCTTGATGTTCTTGTGGGACTCCTAACAGTGGGAGTGGGGGGACCAACTGGGAGGAGTGGAGGAAGGGGAAACTGCGGTCAAGATGTAATGTGTGCGAGAAGGGGAAACAAGTGTTTGAGCAGTGTTTCTCAATCGTCCTAACACTGAGATCCTTAGTGTGATCCTTCACGTGGTGGGGACCTCCGGCCATAAAACTGCTTTAGTTGTTACTTCATAACTGCAACTTTGCTACAGTTATGAATCATAATGTGAATGTGTTTGGAGATCGAGGTTTGCCAATGGGGGTCACAGCCCACAGGTGGAGAACCACTGGTTTAGAGGGTCAGTGCAAGGAGCAGTTCTTGCCTAGAGCAGTTTGCCTTCCGGTGAGGGAGGCAGATAGACCACCAGGCAATCGCGGTAGAGGACCAGTGCTCCCCAAAGCCCTGACGAAGAAAGCAGGCGTGTGCTCTGCTCTGTGGGTGTGTCATGAGAGCCAGAACGGAAAGAGTCTTCTTTCAACCGGGGTCACCAAGCTTGTGGAGGGAGGTCAAGGTGCAGCAGGAGAAAGGGCAAGGGAATGCATTAGTTTCCAATTTCGGCTGTAACACATTACTGTAAATCTGGTGTCTTAAATGTCACCCTACATTTCTGGGTAACCAAAGTCAGATATGTCTCCCCTGGGATCAAAATGAAGATGTGGCAGGAGCTGGTGAGAGAACCGGTTTCCTTACGTTTTCTAGAAGTCCTCGCGCGCCCTGGCTCGTGGCTCCTTCTCCTGTCTTCCTCCGGGTAATGGGCCACCTTTCCCACACTATGTCTTCTACTCTGATGTTTCTGTTTCTCCTCTCATTAACGAGAACCCTTGATTCTGCTGGGCCCCTCCCCCACGGGTGATTTCCCTTGCCAAACCCCTGAGCTCTGCATGTGCAGAAGCCCTTTAGCTAGGTAAAAAGCATCCCAAGTTTGGGAGATTAAAGTGCAGACATCTGGGTGGGAGGCGTTGTTCTGTTCCCTACAGTGAAGCAGAGGGCATCTCAGGAGAAGGGGGACGGATCCCTACCTGAAGTTGTCTGGATGTACTTTATCAGAAGAACAGCTCAAATCTGAAGCCAGTTTCCTTCCTGTACATTAATCTGGAGCTTGTGCTACACCTGTGAAACCTCATTAGTGGCCCCGTTCACGGGAAGAAAGGAGCCCCAGTCTGACAGCTCCTGGTAAAGAAAAACCCAAATTAGACAGCGTTAGTTCCCGTAATGAAGCGGCATGGAATTGTACTCTGTGAAATCGTGTTCTTCGGATGGTTCAGCCAGAATCAGCCTCGCAGAAATTCTGCTTCTGGACTCTCACACTTTGCTTGGGAATTTGCCCGGCCTCAATTAGTTTCGTTCTGTTTTTGCTATTCTCTTCATATTTCCAGTTCAGAGTGATGTGAAGATATGTCTCGCCACCACTGTTCCCAATACAGGGTTCAGGCTGAGGAACCTCGTGCTACCCCTGACTCATCACTGGCTTCCCCAGCCTGTGACAGCCATAGCAGCTGCTCTTCCAGCTCTGGCAACAGCAACAGCAGGGCATTTAGGGTTCTACTGAGTCCTGTGCAGTGGTGGGTCCTGCAGAAGGAAGGATAGTGGGTGCTTGCTCTGTTGCATGGGACAGAGATAAAGACTAGTCCTGGCCTGTTTTACTTTCTATTCTTGGTGGCTGAGCATGAGGGTTAGCAGCTTCAGTGGGTATAAATGTCTTTCTTTTTTTGACAGTAATTAATTTTTAAATAAAATTCTTACAACATATTCTGATCATGACTCACCCCTATATGCCCCAAGAATCTCTCCACCTTCCTACCCATCCAACTCTATGCCTCTCTCTCTCTTTAGAAAACAAACAGGCAAACAAACAAACAAACAAAAAAAACAAACAAGCCCGAGGGGAAAAAATCCATGAGAAAGCACACACCCACAGACACACACACACATACACACACATGCACGCGCATGCGCACATACACACACACACACACACAAAGAGTATGCATGTAAAAAGTCCCCCCAAACCACAAAATTAGAAACCATAATATATAAGCAAAAGACAGTAAGATTAAATGCACAAACAAAGCCATATGAGCAAAAAAATTTCTACAAAAACACCACTGAGTTTGTTTTGTGTTGGCCTTCTCCTGCTGGGCTTGGGGCCAGCCCTTAAGGAGAATTTATAGTTTATATGGTATAAATTTCTTATTGTTAGAATTATAGACAGAGCTGATGAAGAAGCTTTGGTCAAATATGACTGACAAACTGATTTCAATGCTCCTAATATACTTTTATGTGTCCAGCACTTATAATAACATTATAAATTATATAATTCTATATATTTGCTTATATGTGGACCTCGACACCACAAGGTTAGCAAGAAAGAGAGTCCAGGTGAGATTAAGGTGCCAGTCTGGTAAACGAAAGAGAGCAGGAAACCCCCACAGGGGACTTGCAAGAAAAGAGACAATGGCCTTGATGGAGACTGGCTCCTGCTGGACACCAGGCACTGATTTGTGTGAACTAGCCACTCGATCTTAGAGACACCCTTCTGGAGAAGGCGCTGCTTTCTCCGCTTTCCAGATGACACAACGAGGCGCATAGTTTGTGGTGTTTTGCTTGAGGCCCACTGTGAGTGGTGTCAGGGTCCGCATTGAGACTCTGAACCTGAAATTTATGCTCTGTAGCACTGGCTTTGCTACCAAAATGTGAGTCAGTCCTTAGGGAAAGCCCTGAGAAATCGAGACGTATCATCGTAGTTAATGGGCATCAGGTCTCCTGGACCGGGAAGCAAACTGGCGTACCTGGATAAATACTTTTCTGACAGAGACCGAGAGAACAATGTTGGCTTGTTTTCCAGAGAAACCGGTTACCACAAACAGGCAAGAGTGCCAGAGAGTTCTTCCTGGCCCCTGGCTCCTGAAGTCATGCTAGGCTACTGGACAGCCTGGCCTGAACTGGACTGAAGGTCGATGTCCTCTCAGGACTAACGTCCTCAGCTTGATCTCCCTAGAAGCATGTTTCCAGGACCCAGCTCTCTGTCCTCAAGGGAACTTGGTCTGTGAGGGCTAATCCCCAGATAAGCATTTTCTTTGCCAAGCTTGACTCTCTCTCTATTCACTAGAAGATGAAGCCTGTTAAAGCAGAAAAATGGTTCCTACACTGGATCATTTGTCTTTAAGTGCTGTTTTCCATGTCTTCTACCAAAGGAAAAGAGGTCAGATCCTTATACTCTGGGCAAACGATTTTGCCATTTTCTGGGAACATTGATTATAGCTTATCTAACTTCACAGCAGATCCGTCTTATCTAGAAGAGACACTGTAGCATGAACATCAGAAGGGATGGTGGGGCTCGGGAAGGGGCGTCACTCTTACTCCTAGGTAAGATTTTGCGTTACATGCCGTTTTTCTCAGACACCTCAGGCTAACTAGGCAGAGGCTCTTCCTAGGAACAGCAGTATTGTCACAGGCTCTAAAGAGGAAATAGATAGTTCTTTGTCTTTTAATCAGCTCCACCCCACTATGAAAAAGAGCAACAAATCAGGAATTAGAACCCCTCAATTGATATCTAAAACACCATGTCATTTTGCTTTTGTGGACAGTTATCTAATTCTAATTTTCAACCCTTAATATGAGAGTTCAGTAAGAGAAATAGGACAGCATGGCCACCAGTGTCTTCTGAAGGCAGCCTGGTGCCATGGTCTTCTCTTCCTGAGCTGAAGGAAGACACCAGGACAGAGAATCCCAGCTTTGTCTTCCTCCTGCTCCTGTCACAAGTCACAACCTCCATGGACTTTGGTTTCTTGGTTTTAGTGTCCTTACAGACTCACTGGCCTCTGGATTGGTTGTGATTATTTGGTGGCATTGCTTTGTGGTCCTGACAATTATTGCCTAATACATTTTGAGTCTATGATCTCTTACACAGATCAATAGATCCATGGATCCATTGACCCATTGATCCATCCATCCATCCATCCATCCATCCATCCATCCATCCATACACCCATCCACCCATCTATCCATCCATCCATCCATCCATCCATCCATCCATCCATTCATCCATCCATCCATCCATCTACCCACCCATCCATCCACACATCCATCCATCCATCCACACACCCACCCATCCATCCATCCACACATCCATCCATCCATCCATCCATCCATCCATCCATCCATACACCCATCCACCAGTTAATCAAAGAAACAAAAGCCATAAAAATTCATTCATTGGCCTTTCAATGCCAATCTGTAAAGGCAAACAGAATATATGTTGATCTCCCTGTTGTGGGATATTTGTACACTGTGCAGAGATGTGCCACTGTGATTGGTGTAATAGAGTTGACTAGTCAATAGCTACTCAAGAGAAGCAGGGAGACACCAGCAGATTTGGAGCAAGTTGGACCTGCTGTACTGAGGAAAAAGGCATGTGATAGAGCATAAATTTTAAAAAAGTGGGATGATTTAAGTTATAAGGACTAGCTGAAAACAAGACTAAGCTCAAGGCCAAGCTTTCATAATTAATAATAATGTTCTGTGTTATCTGTGGGCTGGTAGTCCACAAAAGCCTGAGGAGATGACATTTAATATGGGGCACGTAAATCCACACAAGGCCTGAGAAAGCTGAAAAAAGAAAGAAGTTCTGAGTGGACCGTGTGCTCCCAGCACATAGCTCTTCCTTGGCCGGAGACCAGGTATGAGTAACTGCAGGAGCTGGGGCAGATAGACCAGCTCTAGGCCGGGTCTGCATGCATGAGGCTCCACTCTGACAGACTCAAAGGGAATGGAGCCGGCCAGCCGGTCATGTGCTAATAGGAGCCACAGGCTAGCTGCAGCTTAGCCGTTGAGGTTTGACTCACATAGTCAGAGAACACTGTAACTGTGTGATTGCAGGTGCTTAGAAAGCCAGGTCCAGATGGAGGAAACATCTGAACAAATATAGTATGCCTAAAAATGGGCTTAGCTGCAAAAGAAAGGAAAAAACAGAGTCATAAAAATAAAAAATTTAAAATAATAAAATCTTTAAAGAGAGAGTAAGATATTATAAAAGGTAATATTTCCATGTAAAGATGGGCAATACACAGGGTGTCTGAGTTCTGTATGGTGTTTATTGACTTTAAATTTTTAAAATGCCAATGAACAAAAACAATAGCTGTGGAGAGACACTGGATTATGGAAACTGCTAAATTAAACCAACCTGCATCTTTTAAGAATGTCTTAACCTCAGAATGGAAGTCAGAGAATATGTTGCCCTGGGGGAGAGGTTTTGCTTTTGTTTTAATAGGAAACAAAAAGTCATAGATTTCTTCAAAATTAATATGGACCATATTTGACTGGGGATTGCAGACATTCTGCAGATCTTAGCTACAGTCATGAGGGAAAAAGCAAAGACAGACAACAGTACAGGTGACATATATGCTGATCCCTCTGCATGGGAGCAGCTCTGAGACTGGATGAGAAATGATGAATCGTGTTGGCTACAGAGGCCTCATGGCAGTTTGGTTATTCAGTCCAAACAGAGGTATAAAATTGACAGATCCGGGGCTGGAGAGATGGCTCAGAGGTTAAGAGCACTGCCTGCTCTTCCAAAGGTCCTGAGTTCAATTCCCAGCAACCACATGGTGGCTCACAACCATCTGTAATGAGGTCTGGTGCCTTCTTCTGGCCTGCAGTCACACAGAATATTGTATATATAATAAATAAATAAATTGACAGATCCATTTTACCTGCTTGTTCAAACATAGAACAAAAAACATCTTAAGCTGACCTTTGCACACTGTATATTACATTCTTGTGTTAATGCAGATATATACATTACTGTTAAAAGTTTGCATGTTTTCAGATAGGACTGGTTATGAATAAAGACAAGTAGCCCAGGTGATCCAGCCTCTCAAAACACCTCAGTTGCTGTTTCCTCAAAAATGTACACCGAGAACAACTCCAAAACTGCAAGCCAAGATGGTCCAGCCTCACAGACTATGAGCTAAGACTTCAGAGAGGCCCCACACTTTTCTATTACACAGAGACTGGACAATAGACAAACGATATGGCTAGCTCTCCCAGGACTTGGCTATGAATCCAACCTTCTCTGGGTCCCCTAAGGATACCATCATCATACTATAGGCAAAAGGAAGTAATTTTAAGAGCATGATGCCCCTGTTCCCAAGAGGTGGGGTGGGTGGGTTTTGATCATTCAGTGGGGTATGGGTATTTGTCATCATTTAAGGGAGTTGGTTACAAATTGTTACTGGTCATCATCAGGGAGAAAATTAATCAAAGGAGATTAGATTTAGAGATCTTGTTCTGAAAGAAAAATAGGAGGGATATAGGAATGATAGAAAAAAAGGGTAGATATTGACTCTACATTTAAACTAATAAACAGCTACTAGTCTCAAATATTTTGCATTGGTAGACATTTTTATATTAATATAAATTTATATTTGATTAGAACATACTGTGTACATGTTTCTACTCTTTTTAATGGTATTATACCCATGCAGAGCATTAAAAATGTAAATCCTAGTTTTTGAAAGTTATTTAGGATAATGTAGGTTAGTACTTGTCATCTATAATAATCAAACCTGTAGTCATGTTAGGTATGCTTTCAAGGTCTTCAAAAACTTCAGAGACCTACAGAATATGGCATTTAAGATGTTTTAATAACACAAGGCTTTTCATGACAGTGAGACACGTCTGCTCCTGGCAGCACCAATCTACTTCAGATTGGTAGTTTTCTTTCATTGTGGAAAAGTTGGTCACTGGACAAGAAACTGCCTCAGCCTCAACTACTGATAGTATGCTGTCCAAATTGGACAAGCAAGACACAAAAGAAGGTGACCCCCAAACTTTGACAAGACAAGATAGGACAGCCCTTCAAAATTCTTGCTTCACAGAAAAGTCTGTCAGATATTCTAGGCCTATAGTCTGAAGATGGATGCCCCAACATTGCAGATAAAAGTTGGGTGACTGTTTGGGCAGCCAAATGTTTCTGTCATTTCTATAGTTTTGGAATTTATTTGCTTGTACTTGCAGCTTACTCAGGTAATATTATATCCTTCTCAGTTATAGTTCTACAGTTTTCCTTGTTACCAAATTCAGAAGAGACTTACATAAGAGATGTAAAGTATACAAGATTGAAAGCATGAAAGCCTAAGTTATTTACCTAAAAGTTGTTTTTAAAGTATTTAAAAAGGTATTCTTAGGATGGTAATACAAGTTAGGGTAAAAGTTCATCATGATAGGATAGATAATAGAGTATTTTCTCCAAATATGCCAAATGCAAATGCCCTGAACATTGTGAATGTAATTCTTACCTGATAATTGTTCTTATTTTATATAGTTTCACTGTATTAGAGTTAAAAACCTTTCCTTCTTATTTAGACAAAGGGAAAAATGCGGGTTATTTGTGACCTTTGTGGGGATGTGTCACTGTGATTGGTGGAATACAGAGCTGCATGGCCACTAGCTAGGCGAGGGAGATGGGAAGATGCCAGCTGACCTAGAGTAAGATGGACGTGCCATACTGGGGAAAGGTAAAGATCCATGTGACAGAATGTAGATTAAAAAAATATGGGTTAATTAAGTATAAGAGCTAATTGGAAGCAATCCTAAGCTAAAGGCCAGCCTTTCATAATTAATAATAAGTCTCTAGGTCATTATTTTTGGGCTGGCAGCTATGTCCACAGAACAGAGTGAGTGGGTTCATTCTGCTTTCAAAGAACCTTCTGGTATCACTGTACCTTTTGTGTATGTTCTTTAAATGACTGCTTCCTCTCAGCTCAGCCATGGACAGGGCATTTCATAGCTTCTCCTCTCTAAGCCCATGATAAGATGGTCCTCAAGGTGAGAGGATGCATTCATACCCGACTCTGGCAAGATGCAAGCAGTTCTGGCCCACCAGCTGCCTGATCAGGTGATTTAGCTGCTGAGCTTGCCTGCATCCTGAGCTAGGAATATGAGCTGGCCAACAACCATGTCTAAAAATAAGACCGTGACCATATTCCACCTGCCCTGCTGTGGCCTAGAACGCTCTTGTGGCATTTCCACATGCAGGGCCGGGAGGGTGCAGGCTCATATAGGAAGCTTTTCCTCCTCTGTCTCCTTGTTCATATAAATCCCACCATTCAGGAAAACCCTTGTTGGGGTACTGGCACTGGTCTTGCCTAGAAGTCTTATGTGGGAAAGCAGTGAAGCCAGCCTTTCCCTTTTTGGCTATCTTAATAGACATTCTACATGAAAACTTCCGGGGCTAATTGTGGTGAAAATGTGCCAGGTAGTCCCTTTCTATGCCAACTGTAATTAATATGCTACAACCTTCAAGGCCATAATGTTCATCAGTTGTTAATTAGTAGTTCATTTTGTTGAGTAAATAATATTTATCATTGATGTTAAAACTTGTTATTGGACACTAGAAGTGGCCCTCTTGGGGCTGGCATACCAGTAAGTATTATACCATGGTACAGCAAGGGTACATGGTGGATCATCTAGAAAAATCCAAGTTAAATAATTGTGACACAACCAAGGTGCTCCTTCTCAATTTGAGAAGGGTCTGTCGTCAGGGTCTGCATGTGTCCTGGGCCTGAGCTTCTTAATCGTTTCTGTCCTGTACACCACTGGCTCTCCATTTTCCTCTTAAAACTTCCTATCAGCCACATTCCCCAAAGCAAATTGTTCTTTGTTAGACAATCCTGTTGACTCTGAATTACGCTTGTAATAGGTGCTTTCGACGTATTATCATGACACAAACACTCACACTCGGGGAACGGGGCGTAGGGGGGAATGAAGTGCTTTTCCGAAAAGATAATGATCGAAATTTTTATTAGAAATGATTCCTTAGATTGAATTCATTTTAGATTAACAGATTTTCCTGCTCAATTGATTTTCTGGCATCCATGTAGTGATCCAGCAGAGATAAAAAGGGGGTTCCTTTAGTCCACTGCGCGGAGGGAACCCACAAGTCTGGCGAGTGAAGGCAGCAGCCCTTCCTTCTTGCCTGCCTGGTGGGAGCAGGAGGAGGACAACCAGATCCGGCCAGCTGCTGACCAGATGCTGCCTCAATTAATATTCCAGCCCTCAAAGACATTCCCTGCTCCCTCTCGAAAGCAGAGCAACTGAGTAATAAAGAGACTCACCGAAGGCCTAGGTCATTCTTTTTTCCAGAGAGCATTTACAATGGCTAAATTGCTTGAAATAAATTAGCACGAAAAATAAACATGGTTTGTACAGCATCTGTAAAACAAATTCCCAATCTTGGGAAAATGGAGACAAAGTTGAGCTTCCATTTAACAAGCACACACTACATTTCATTAAGACAGAGGTCTGTCTTCCTTCCTTCCTTCCTTCCTTCCTTCCTTCCTTCCTTCCTTCCTTCCTTCCTCCCTCCCTCCCTCCCTCTCTCTCCCTCTTTCTTTCTTCCCTTTCCCCAGTTAAAAAAGGGTTAATAAACTGAAGATATCATTGCTAGTTAAAGAGATCCTGCACCATTTTCAGGGAAGTAGGAAGCTACAAAGCAGACAGTTAAAAAGAAACCAAGAGACTGTGTTGTAATGCTAACAGGCAATTAACAAACTCATGGGTGTTAATTATCTTCATACTGTATCATGTTCAATTAGCTTAGTCTCTGCAACAAAGACGACGATGAACAATTGCTTTGATAGGCGTACAGTACTTCATTTGTAGTTAATCGGTTTAAGCCCTGCAGTTGCTAGGTTACCTGTCTCCAGAGGTAAAAGGCTATACAGATGCACTATGTTTAAATGACTACAGAGAACTGTTTAAACTCAAACCATGTATAACTCTTTATTGATTTCTCACAGAAGATCTCAGCTCTGATGATAAGGTTTTGATATATTTTCCTGCTACAGCCGGTTCCTTGGAGTATTGCAGGAAAAAAAAAATCTGTCAATATGCTTCTATTATGATCTCTTGATCTGTGCCTATAAAAACCTTTAGCCGCAGCCCTTATTATAAATAATGGAAGAAGCAATAGCTGATTTTTTTTTCCACACCACACTATGTGGAGGTTCTTTTTTTCTTCCTTGCCTTTGGATCCAAATCACAGGACTTCTGTGCCCACGCTCTAAAATAATAAAGGAGATTTTTTTCGAGCACTAATTAATTTGATTGACTCTCAGCAGGACGGGATCAGCTGTAGCATCGTGAACTTCAACAATAACTACCAACTGATGGGCAGTTCGCATCAATAAGACCATCGCTGGCCTCCCTCTCACCTGTCACCAGGCAGGGAGTGAGCAATAACCAGCCCCCCGCAGATGCGCCCCGCTTAGTGCTTTCTGCCCTATTAGCAATTTATAATGGTGATCAAGAAACAGTCAGAGGCGAATCAAGACAACTGTCTGGCTGCCTGTTTAATTGGCCTTGTTTGCTTTTTGATAAATGGCTTCTGACTGCTCCAGGCCCTTGTATTTTGACTTTTAATAGGCCACAGTGATTAGACTACCAACAGATACTAGGTCAAAGCCAAGGAAAGGTGCAAAAAATGTTAATTAATATCAATAATAGGCAATTATTAGTTAGACAGAAGGACCTACTAGCTGGGTGCTCTAATGGCTCAGAGCTAACAGGAAGAGAAGGGCTGCCAAATTAGCATAACTGTATGCGGGCTGCATGGTGGATCCCAGCAAACATCTGTTATGTTAGTAATTCAAATAGAATTCCTGCCTTTCCGGTGGTGTGCACAGAGTCAGCAGTCCCTGTTGGCCATTTCAAGGCACTAACAATACCCTAGTGACCGGTGTCCCTCCAAATGGGCTATGTTTCAGTGCAAGAATTAAATTGCACCTTTTCTGTGTGGCTGTGCCATTGAGAAGCTTAAGTGGGTCACTGTCCGCCGGTCAGCAGAGGGTGGAGGAGGGGGGTTGTTGGCTTGGACATCACACTGACCTTAGAAGGGCATATGAAGTGGTCCAGCAGACTCAGGGAGAGATAGGAGCTTTCTGTGTTTGTCACAATTAACACTGGCGACATGGCCATGTCCAGCACGCTACATGAAATGCTACCACAACAATTCCCACAGCCGGATTCTTTAGTAGTCATTCTTCCAAAAGTGTGTGTATGTGTGTTCATGTGTGTGTGTGTGTGCGCGCGTGTGTGTGCACGCATGTGTGTGCGCGTGGGTGTGTGTACATGTGTGCGTGTGTGCGTGTGTGCGTGTGTGCGATGTATTCACACGCATACCAATAGAAGGTTGCCATCTGTCTCAAAGTGTAAAAGGAGTCAAGATGCGGTCAGAGCTTTGGGGTGATGAAGTGACAGGAACCCCGAATAACATTCCGTATCCTTGTCATCACCGTTAAGGTCACCTTGGAAAATCCAAACTATAGTGAAAGAACGCTGGATGGGACTTAGAGATCCTAAGGCCCAAATGAAGAAACTGAAATCCAGACAGGACATGAGTCATCTTCAGGGCTGCCCAGGTGCTTTGGGGTGCTTCCCAGGGCCCTTCCCCTCACCTCGTTGCCCCTTTAAGAAGCTGTGTACTTCTGTCTGTGATTTAATGTCTGGTAGATTTTTTTTTCCTAAAAGCAATTTGTAATGTAAATGTGGGATATTTGCTAAAAGTGTTTCTCATTGTATAAAAGAACGACATTTTGAAATAGCATGTTCTAAAAATACTTTATTTTTTAGAATTAAAAAAAAAACTTGGTTATAAGATTCTAAAATCCACAGCCATCCTTCAAAAATGTCTTTTCCCATTTTTTTTTTCCAGAGAGGGGTAGGTCACAACTGTTGTTCTTTGTTTTAATTTGAGTTTTTCTTGCACATTTGCTCTGAAGCAAACAGGGAAGGAGCCATGTGCATTGCCCTTTCCCTTCCCCACAGAGGACTGACATTTAAGACCCATTTGACTAAACATCTCAAGATCTGTAAAAGAGGGCCTTTTCCCTGCCCCCGCAGTGGAATCTGTTTCTTAAAAGACTGAAATTTAATTACCATTAATTTCGGGGTTCCTTTTCTCACCCTTTTCTGCTCAACCCTAAAAGAACACTCCTAGGCTGCATTTGGTTGTTTTGTTCTTTGCACTGACCCATTAGTTTTTTTTTTTTTTTTTTAAAAAAAAAAGTAAGACAGGTTTTCTTTTCCAGTTCCCTTTCTGCATAAATGCTCTAAAACAAAACAAAAATCCTACTTTTTCACATATGAGGAAACCATTATACCTCTCTAAAAGTAAAGTTTTCAAATAATTCTAAGACCAAGTTTTTTCTTTTTTATAAATCATGGACATATGATTTTTTTTAAACTCGTTTTTCTCAGCAAATATTTGTTAAGCACTGGGCCAGAATGTAAAGGAATCACAAGAGTACATGTACAAATCCCTGGCTTCTTACCGTGAGGATCTTTTTAGTAAGCATTTTATACGCATGTGTGTCTCAGTCTCATAAGGAGTCAGTGACAGAGCTGGACACGTGTCTGTTTACAAAGAAACCAAGACTTGGGTTGTTCAAGGGAGTAAAAAGAGGGATATTCTCTACTAAGGGGTAAACACTTGATCCTTTTCTACCACCTTCCTCTCTGCAATCATCTTAAGGATTTCCCCAATTCCTCCGCGAAGTGTAGAGTCTGTGCGCTGATGAGTGAACTGAGAAGTCCCCGTGCCTTTTTGGTCTGCGCTGCGGTGGGCGTCCTCTAGCAATGCTACAATGAGCTGTAAGCGTGTAAAGTGAGGGGAAACTATATTTATTTTGTTTTAACAAGTGAGGTTTTGGTTATTGTTATCCCTCTAGAGTTACCTGTGATCTACATGTTACATAAGCTTGACTGTACCAAACCTAAAGTATGAACGGCTGCATCCTGCGTCATTTACCACAAAGGTAGAAAACACAGCTAAACGATGGTGGATGCTTTCTGGTTTAAGTGATAACCGTTTTTAGCTGGATGTTCTTTAAACTTTCATTGGTACGCGTGAGTCCTATAACTAACAGAAGGAAATATAAACGGAGTAAGTTAGGGCATTTCTAGAACTTGCCATTTGAGGTCCAACTCTAAAGTGTTCAACTCAGAGCTATCTACAACCATGGTTTTTACAGGATGTTTTCTTCCAGGCCATGAAGAGCATCAAGAAACATACAGCTTCCTTCCTTCCCTCCCTCCTTCCTTCCTTCTCTCTCTCCCTCCCTCCCTCCCTTTCTTTTTTCTTGCTTGTCTATCTCTTTCCTTCCATCCATCTCTCCTACATTATATTTTAAATAATTTGAGAATTCCATACATGCTTATAAGGTATTCTTATCAAATCTACTCCCCATTCCCCCGTCTCCCCCATTACCCCCCATCACTTTTCCCTTTCAAGTTCTTGTGCTCTTTGTTTTTATGAAACCCACTGAGTCCACTTAGTACTGTCAGTATGAGCATGGGTGTACAGCCTCTCAGGGAGTGCGTCCCCAAAGAAAACAGATGTTCCCTCTTCCAAAGCCATCAGTTGCCAGTAGCTGTTCAGCTAGGGGTAAGTAGGACTTCTTGACTTCCCCTCTGATCCATGCTGGGTTTTGTTTTGTTCTGTTTGCGGGGAGGGGGGTCCCGCTTGTAGTCTTGCTCTGTAGTCCTGGCTGGCCAGATACTTGTTATGTAACCCAGGCTGGCTTTAAGCTACAGCCGTCTTCCTGCCTCAACCTCCTGAGTGCTGGTATCACAGGCACGCACCACACCCCTGGCTCTCAAGTGGCTCTCCACTGTGGTCTCTGTGATTTTCTTCCTTGTTAAAGACGTCACTCTGCAAGTTTCCATGCTCGTTTTTGAAACATTCCCACACGAACAGACAATGCCAGCCTGGCTGATGCGGACAGCAAAACACATCTGGATTTCAGTGATGTTAATATGAGCAGAACATCTTAGAGTCACAGGATGTGTTAGCACGCCCATCAATTATCTGTCATCATTCAAACATCTGTAGTGTTAAACAGCTTAGAGATAAGTGAATCCAGTAATTAATCCCGGCCTAGTAAGATGACATGTGGTCACAATGTTTCCCTCACAGTAGTGTTCACAGACAAGATGTGGCTGGTATGTTGACCAGAACGATGAGGCTGATGAAATGCCATGACTGCTCTCTCTTCAGCACCTCATTAGATATAAGACAAATAAATTGAGCTTTTGAAGTTTACTTTATTTGCTTGTTACTAAGAATGACCTATGCAGTTCTTAAGAGCAAATTCTACGTGTAGCCAGTTGTGCCTGTGGTGATATCAAGAACACCACTGTGGCCTATGATTGTCTGATGCTTTGGAATAAGATCCACCTGGAAAAGTGTGCCTAGAAAGTCTGGGCACCTGTCTTTCAAGGGAGGTGGTCCCACTTCTGATTGGCCTCTTTGGGTCTGCTGTGGGTCTCAGTCCGCTTTTGATGATGGACTGAAATGGGCGGAGACTGCTCTAGAAAGCTTTCTGCTTGATACTCTGCCAAGGCCTAGCCTTACTTTACCTTATTCTACCCCCTACCTGTTGAAATAGGAGCGGCGGGGCTGCGTCCCCAGCACCCCAGCCGCCTGCTAGCTTATGCCCGAAATAACAACACACAAACTGTATTCATTTAAGAAATGCTTGGCCCATTTCTATCTAGCCTCTTCTAGGATAATTCTCATATATTAATTTAGCCCATTTCTAATAATGCGTGTAAGCACCCCAAGGTGCGCTTACCAGGAAGATTCTAACCTATGTCCATCTTGGGTCGGAGCTGCCTGGGAGAGCAGAGCCTGGTGTCTCTGCTCCAGAGCAGAGCTGTCGAGTCTACCTGGGAGAGCTGAGCATGGCGTCTCTGCTCCAGAGAGCAGAGCTATCGGGTCTGAGCTCACTTCCTCTTCCTCCCAGAATTCTATTCTGTTTACTCCTCCCACCTATGCTTTAACCTATCAGGGCCAGCCAAGCAGTTTCTTTATTGCTCAACCAATGAAATCAACAGATTGATATGACACTCACACATCACCTACCCTTTAGCAAATGTTAGTGACTAGATAGAAATGACATTTATTGGGCCCATTTTTATCCAAGCCAAGAGTTGTCATGATGACTCCTATATGGTGAATAATCTCCCTCATGGGAAATATATTAGTCAAGAGCCAGGGTTTGTACTCTTTCAGCCCTGTGTTTGGACACCTTTATTGTTTATTAAACATGTAATCTTGGGCTCTAATTTTTCTTACCAGGACAGGGGTCATGATGTCTATTCCTTTAACGATTTATAGGTATTTGAGGGAAAAAATTATATGTGATACACTTTGTCTAATGCTTGGTTGTACTCACTGTGATAATCATACGTTACTGCTCTGCTGTGGAACAATGGTTTTACCCTGCAAAGGTTTGTTTCTTGTACTTGTTTAATAAAATGCTGATTGGAAGTAGCCAGGTAGGAAGTAGAGGCAGGACAATGAGAACAGGAGAATTCTGGGAAGAGAAAAATATTCAATCTACAGTCGTCACCCAGACACAGAGGAAGCCAGATACAGAACAAACAAAATGTGACTGCCTCACTGAAAAAAGGTACCAAGCCACATGGCTGATACAGAAAAGAATTATGGGCTAATATAAGTTATAAGAGTTAATAAGAAAAGCCTGTGCTACTGGGCCAATCAGCTTATAATTCATGTAGACCTCTGTGTGTTTCTTTGGGACTAAACGGCTGCAGGACTGGGTGGGGCAGAAAACCTCCAGTCAACACTGCTCAGCTCTGTGCACCTGTGCAGTCAGAGATCCATGGTTCTCCAGAACTCTTCTCCAAGGCGGGTAATGCTGTTAGCAAACACTGCCAACTCACTGGAAGAGTCCACCGCCTTCCCTATGCCCTTTCTGAACCTGCTCTCCAAAATGGCACCCATCTTTTGCCCCAGGTATACATTGTATTAATTCCTGATATTCTGAGAGTAGCCACTACTCTCCCTGTTTCAGAACAGGAGGTGCTTGGTCCTCGATGTCTTCTTGTGTGCTGACTGCTGTGTGGTTTGGGCAGACTCCACTATCCCTTACAAGTTCCAGTTTCATCAATTAAAAATTGGGGAAGAGAATGGCTCTTGCTTTTTAGGCTCGTGATAACTATAGTAGAGGGTGCCTAGAAGGTTCCAGAAACAGCCACATATGTGCCAGGAACTCCAGGAATAAAGAACCACCTCTGCAGAGGGACAGAGATGAATTTAAGTTCATGTTTGTCTGTCTCTTCAAGCCCAGGGAGTAAGTGGAGACTGCTTGTTTGTTCCTGGCTGCCCAGACCTGAATAATCACATAGAAGCTATATTAATACAACACTGTTTGACCAGTGACTCAGGTGTACTCCTAGCTACCTCATACATATTAATTTAACCTATTTCTATTAATCTGTGTATTGCCACGAGGCTGTGGCTTACCGGTAAGTTTTCGTCTTTTTCCTTCAGCAGCTACGTGGCATCTCCCTGACTTTGTCTACTCTCTCTCTTTGTCCCTGTTCTGATTTCCTGCGTAGCTCTACTCTGCTAAGCTATTAGCTGAAACAGCTTTATTCATCAACCAATAAAAGCAGCACATATACAGAAGGGCATCCACGTCATCTCCCATTTTATGTCTAATTAAAAAGGAAGATTTTTTAACTTTAGCATAGTAAAATTACATATAACAAAACGGGTATCAAGCAAGAATTACAGTTGCAATATTTTTTGTGAGTCTAAAATTTTATATTTATCTTTTATCATAACTAAGGAAAACTACAACTATGACTGTCTTCAGCTCACCAAAGACCCCAGAAGGATATAATATTACCTAAGTAAACAGGAAGTGCATTGTAAGCAACTTCCAAAGTTCTAGGATTGACAGAGACATCTCACTGCCTGGACAGTCAAACCCCAAAGGACCATCTCACCTTCTTTAGGCAAGTTCAGCAGTCATTTTTCTATGAGTCCTGCATGTCTAGTTCATACAGCATACCATCAAGGAGTCAAAGCAAAAGCAGTTTTTTGCCCAAATGGCTAGATTTGTCACATTGAAAGCAAATTCCATAATGGGTTTCTTCAATGCCCATAAACCTCTTTGAAGTAATTGGTGCAGCTAGAAACAGAAATGTCTCATTGTCGAGAAAATTCTAAGTTCTTAAAACATTTTAAATGCCATATTCTGTAGGTATTTGAAAAATTTGAAGAATATCTGTCCATCTGAAATATATCTCTGTACATCTAGAAAAACCTAACTTACATGACTACAGTTTAACTATTATAGATGACTATCTATTAATCTGTATTTCTTACTTATACTTTACATTTTTAAATGAGCTTCACAAACATGATATCTTAAACAAAAGCAGAAATACATATATACAATGTAGCAAATCTACCTTAAATTTGTATCAATAGACTAAAGTCCATACCTGCTGCAAGCTGCAACATTATACAGTAATTGCTCAGCCCTCTTCATGAGTGACTTATCAGAACCAAGGGATCTGGTAAAGGCTAAACCAAAAGGCAAGGCTTTTCGGTGTTACTGCTTTGTGAGTGAAGTGGCTGTCCTTTGCTGTAGATTTTTTCACTATAACTATCTCTTTTTCTGTTATGTATTTAGGAATTAATTCCCTAGTTCAGAACAGTTTCCCACTCCCTGGCCTTGTTCCTCTCTCCTAGGTAAGCGCAGAGATCTGCCTTCCTGCAATTGTCTTTATCAGCAGGCATTTGGTTAGAGTTTAGGGTCCAGGCAAAGAGCATCCCATCTAAGGTATTCACAGATCTCAAGGACATAGAATTACTACCTGCCCGAGCTGCTTTTCTAGCTTTACCCCCAAACACCATGATCAGAATGGCTAATGACAGCACAGCCCGGAACTGACCATTTAGAGGTCCGAGTCTCTTCTTCACTTAGAGTAGTAAGTCTAACTCCAGACCCAGGTCCATAGAAATTACAGTGTCCAGTGTATGCAGTGTATCAAAAACCATCAGCTTTCCCTGGGTAAAAAAACTCCTCACCTGCCCACTCTTGGGGGTCTCCACTTTCTCTTCTGCCTGAGACTAACTTCTACCTGCTCCCCACTATTTCATTGCCCCCATGGGAGAACCATTGCCAACTGAGAGAATCTCTCTCCTAAAAGCTACAGGCATGTCTTTTATAATATATATGTATCATAGAATTTTTAGTACTGACACTTTGTAAATTTATAGTATTATACCACCCCTGGCAGTCAGGGCAGTAATCTTTCTGTCTCTGGATTTGTGTATTCTGAATAGTCTGTATAAATGGATCATATAGTATGTACCATTTTATATCTGGCTTTTTTCACTCAGTGCAGGGGGTATCTCCTGCTTTCTTCTCTTCTGTCTGTCAGTTCCAGGCAGACAGGGAGAATGCACTCTTCACTGCTAACTGTCAGCAAATATTTTTGTTCATTGATTCTCACCACCGACTGTGGCTGATCAGGTTCACGTTCATTATGCTAAACTCAGCTACTACTCTGGAACCTTCCTAGCAGGCATTGCAGTGGACATGTAAGCCAACGAAAACAGCAGAATCTGCTTATGACAGAAAAACTCTTCTATTTTGACCTCTACAGATTGGTTGCTCTTTCCCCCAACAATTGATTGCTGATCCTTTTAGAATGAGGAGATTTGAGATGGGTCGTGTCAGGCTTTAGCCCCACCTCACTCGTGATTGCGGTGGGAGCTTGGGCCAGCCTGCACCCCACTGAATTTTATCTGGAAATTAAAAACTTAGTAGACCAAACTAAGCAGGGGGCTGGGCAAAGAAAATAAATAATTCATTGGTCTAAGCTAAAACTCTACTGGTTACAATACTTTACTAAAAATAAGCAATGGATACCAAATTAAAAGCAGTCAAGAATGACCATGCATCGAGAATTAAAGGGGATTTCCACAGAAAGAGAGAGAGAGTCAGTTATAGAATGTGAAATAGCAGGTTCCTTTGATAATTATATTTCTCCTTGAAAATGATCACACTGAAACTTTGGTTTCATTAAAATCAAACAGCAATCACAACCCAATACACAAAGAGACGTAGGGGAGCTGAAGTTGTGGGGAATTCCAGAAAGCAGGCCTGATAATCTCTGAGGTCACCTCTATTCTTAAAATTCTGTGAGCCTGAGTCCTTCTTTAACCTCTTATGGCTGTGTAGGAGAAGAAAGAGGAGACCCCACACGACAGGAGCCAGAGCAGGGCAGCTTGTCATCTCCTTACGCATCTTGGCTTGTGCATGTTTTGCATAGTGCTTTCTGTTTGAAAATTGATCTGCAGCAATTACAGGTGGCTGAGAGAGCATGCTTCAAGGCAGGACTTGAAGTAGAAAAGAAAGGACCTTGTCTGAAGCCTTCTCTAAGGCAGGTCATGCTGAGTGAAGGTTCCTCGGTGGGAGAGAAATTCCCCGAAGAGCCCTGTCTCTTCACTCCAGCTGATGGTTCTATTGCAGGTAGTGCCTCTCTGGCTGTCAGTCATGTATGCCAAACCTCTGACCCATGACCTCCATGGGTTATTAAGGGGGATAGCATACATGTGTCAGGCTGGCAATGGCATATGCGACATCGAAACTGTCACGGAGTAAGGATGGGGAAAGCCGAGCACCTGCCTCCTCAAAGCAGCCACCAAGTCATACCTGATGTTAGTGATGTTAGCGCACGGGTAGAGAATGTGCTGCCTGAAGGTCATATGTTGAGGGGTGGATGATGGAAGGAGAGAGAGAAAGAAAAAGAGGAGAGAGAGGACGGAGAGAGAAACACAATGGTTCTCATCCTGTGGATTGCGACCCCTTTTTGGGGTTGAATGACATTTTTACAGGGGTCATCTAAGACCATTGGAAAACATAGATATTTGCATTGTCATAACAGTAGCAAAATCACAGTTATGAAGTATCAATGAAAATAATTTTATGGTTGGATATCATCACAACATGAGGAACTGTATTAAAGGGTCATAGCATTAGGAAGATTGAGAATCACTGGATAAACACAAGAGCAAGCATTGAGAAGCAAGGAGGAATGTCTTAATGGAGTTTCTGGTCTTCCTTGTTTACTCCACATATCGCAAACTCTCAATTAATCCCATGTGCTTGATGACAACTGCTGTGTAACTCCAGAAGAATCTGACCCTTGGGACACCAGTTGTGTGTCTCTGTTGCCTGTGGAATCATGGTAGTTAGTGGGCTGCTCACTGACCAGTACCCCCCCCCCCAAATATCCAAATCATGCTGCTACCAGATTGTTTCAGTCTTTTGTCAGTGGACCACACTTTTCTACAGGTAGGAACACACATGTAACAATCCCATTTATTCCATCCATGGGACTCTGAATTAGGAATCCATCAGCAACATGGGCTTAACATTGGCACATGCAATAGCCCCTGTTTGGTACTAACTGCTGAGTGATAGTTGATGCCACCTGCATACATTAGAGAGCTTGACTCCATCCTTTTTGGTTGTGTGTCCAGGACCCGTAAATTCCAGAGAGTCAGACGGCTTCCTGTTTGTGTGATGATCTTCCCCAGCTGCTGTGGCTTGTTCTAAGATTGGATCTATTTCAGATTGCAAGTCCTAATTAATGGGGCTTGAAAGCAAGAATAATAAATGATGCTTAAGAATATTTTAAAACAGTTGTAGAATAGGTTTTTAAAGGTTTACTTATATTTTTTATGTTTACATCTTTTAAAAAAATTCATCTATTTTACATACCAATCACAGTTTCCCTCCTTCCTCTCTTCCCATCCCCTCCCCCCACCTCCTATTTCTCCCTCCCATCCACTCCTCCTCTGTTCAGAAAGGGGCAGAGCTCCCGTGGGAGCCAACAAAGCATGACATGTCAAGTTGAGGCAGGACCAAGCTCCTCCCCCTGCATCAAGGCTGGGCCAAGCAACCCAGCATGGGGAATGGTTCCAAAAAACCAGCTCATGCACCGGGGATAGAATAGGTTTTTAAAGTAATCTAAGGCCGTGTACTTAGTTTGTAGATTAGTTAATTCATTTATCCAATAATTAATAAGGTATTCAAAGTAGATGACGTTTAAACGTGATTACACTGCTGGAGTATTCTTTACATTTAACTAAGGGAAGTGCATTTGAAACCTCAAGTCTGATGTGTGACTTTAGAGCTTATTAAACTTGCTGATAGACTCTGTCAGGAAGGGACAGTCAGCTCCCTAGGGTTCTGGGAAATGAAGAGCTTTGTTCTTGGCAGCTTATGGGTAGACTTCTTTCTGGGAAGTTTTAATTTTACACATTTTCAGGAAAGAACGTTTAAGAAATAAGGACTTCAATTTGAGGTCTTTCCCTGGACTCGTGGAGCGAAAGGCCTGGGAATACAATATTTATCCTAGAACAAAGCATAAAAGAATTCAGTTTTCAAAAACATTGTGAATTTCTTAGCTAAATATTTAATTAATTAAATGTACCACTTAATTTTCTAATACTCGTCATAATGTTTATCAGAGAATTCTGATTGACATGCGCTCAAAGGAATCGAGTGCTCAGCTTAAATTAGGGATTGTCATTTAGTAACACGTCACAATTAAGCTTGTTTATGAAAGCTCTTAGCCATCCGTGGCCAGCTTGCGGATGACTCTTCATTAGACACACTAATCCCGTAAGTGACAGGATACTGCCTGTCCCATGATGCTCTGGTTCGTGAGGCTGAGCATGGACCATCCAGATCAGCAGGGGTGACATGAGGTAAAGGGTTTACCTAGGGCTCTGATCTGACAAAACTGTGAATTTGTGGAGCCCCCCCTCCATTTTTGTGCAAAAATATGAAGTCTTAGATGGTATTATGCAAGCTTATTAACTTTAATTCTCAATTCCTTTTTAACATTGTTCCTTGAGAAAAATGCGTATGATCCCTTGAAACTTTCTGATTAATTTGGTTATCAGTTTTTGTTTTCTGTTTGTTTTTACCCATTTGCCAGACATTCAGAGATAGTTGGTGCATACACCCATAAGATACGGTTAATTTCCACACTACACTTATTAATTGGCCTTTTGTTCCTATCTTTATTCTCTTGTAAACAATTTGCTTAATTAAGGATTTATATCTTGATCCGGAAGTGCTATATGAAGAAAAGGTTATTTTAACGTTTAAAACGAGAAACGTGAAATCTAGGCATGCATCTGCTATAAGTGCAGCAAAAAATTTACTCGTTGTGTACAAAAGGATAACTCATTGGCCAGAACTGTACCTCGTACTTGCTACAGTGTTTTGTTGTTGTTTGCTTTGTTTTTGTTTGTTTTTCTGTGCTATTTAGCTAAAGTGGAATTAGAGTTCCCAGAATTCCCTTCTCTGAGCAGTGACTTTTGGTCAGGAATGGCCACAAGAAATTTATTCTAGATTTGGACGTAGACTTGAAGTTGCAGCTGGCAACTTGAGAGTCGGAGGAGGGGGAGCCTAGGTTCCTCGAGGCTCCTGATTCGTTGGCCCATGCGCCGATGCTTCTGATTGGTGGAGAGCTGAGCCGTCAGCTCCTCAGAGGGATGGTCCTGTGTGGAAGCACACCCACTATTTACCTTTTGGAGTTGAGGATGAAGAGAGAAACAAAGCTCCTATTTCTATCCCCAGGCTCTCTTTGGTCTTTTCTCTTTCCTGCTTCCTGCGGAGCGTTTTCTCTGCCCTCTTCCTGGACTGGGTTTCAGTCTCACCACCAGCTTCCTCTAAATGTTTCCCCAACTCCCTCACCTTAGTGATATAGCCCTTCTGTCACGTCATTTATATAAAAGTCAGTTATATAGATGAATGGAATCAGCCTGGCATTGGTCTAGAAAACCAAGAATCAGGGGTCTAAACACTGAATTCCAGGGACCCCATAAAAGAGTATATATGAACGAAATAATTCTGGCAAAAGAAAAATCACACAGTTCCTCCACCCTAGATTTTCATAGAGCTATGGAATAAAAATGTTTACCTCTATCGTAAAAAGATACTTTCGCAAGCATCTTGGTAAACAGAAGGGTATGCTTCAGGCAACAGGGCAGCCTTGGCTCAGCTCCAGCTTGCAGCTTCTTTGGGGAGAAGCCACAGAATAGGGGTTTGTGTGTTGGGTCCAAAAGTCAACGTGCTGGCCCTCACTACACACAACTCTATAGGCAATCGGTGGGCATATTCACATGTGTGCCTCATACGAAGCCCTGTTTTGAATGGGGGCCATTAGTCAAGATCCTTAGATGCAGGGGAGGAGCAAGATGTCTTTTGAGGAAAACAAGGGAGACAAAGAAGACCAGCATGTTCCTACTGCTTTTACAAGGTGGATGCCATAGAGATGGGTAACCAAGCAAGATGGGAAAGCAAACAAGTAAGAATTCACTTTCTCAGAGAGCAGGGTGGGGAGGAAAAGAGGAAGGGAGGGAGGGAGGGAGATCATCTATTGAGAACTAAGAACTATCACTCTCCCAGTAGTTCGCACGGTGTGCAGGGGCTTCACATATGCTCTTCCATTTATTCTCATTTATTATAGGATCTGCTCTCTTGGATGTGAGAGAATCAAAGATAAATCACTCCTGGTTCCTGCCTTCAAGGACTGCAATCCATGGGGGAGACCAGTGTGCACAAATCCAAGTATACAATAAGAATGGATGTGAGCATGCTGGTGTGTGTGTGTGTGTGTGTTTAGCAAACAGAAATAAAAAGTGGAAAGAAACCAGCATGATACAAAAGCGCGTGAGCAGAGGCACCAAGAATTTGGAGAAGCCATCTTGAAGGCTTCTAGGTAGAGCAAATCATAAAAAAATATTTTCTGAGACATTGGAAATTCATGTGTGAACTCCTGGATCCTGGGTAGAGAGCAGTCTGAGCCTGCCTCTATGAGAAATATGTCAATCCATGGCTTGACTTGAGCAACCTGTTTGCTGGGGCAGAAAATGGACCACACCCCCTGTTTCCTGTTAGCCACAGGAGGAATGCTTTCTCAACCTCGAAGTTCAAGAGTCAGAAAGGATGGACGGACTCATTCAGAGTAGAGAGATACTGCTCTTATCTTTACTAGCATTCTGCCAAAGGTCAGCCAGCCCACAGGAGAAGCTCTGGACTGGTCTGACCAGAAAGGAGAGCAAGTGTGTTAAGAGTTTTAATGAATGACGCAAAGACTATATTTATGTAACCCTGAGAATTTGAATCAAATCAATGTTCCCCTTCTTGAACATCACTCTTTCACGCCTTCAAGTTCAGGCGCTTCTTTGGAATGATTTAGTCAAGGACTCTCTAACCCAGTCTTGGTTTTCTTCTCCAACCTGGTGTCTATGCCCTGTCCTCGGTTTCCCTGACTGAGATGCTTATTTTTCTGGCCACACAGTACTGTTTACAGTTGGGTTGCTTTCTGTGTTGCACATCTCCCTGTTTTTTTTTCTTACAATGCTTATCTTTCTATTGTTTATACTTCAAACTATCTCAAAAGGTCCCCAGTTCCCAGTAGGTTCTTGCTAACTCTATACTATATGTTGCTGACCTATCTTTCAGGTTGTGACTGTTTACATGTCTGTTACTCCATGCACACTGGTTCATGTGCTACCATGCATCCGTCAGCTCTGTATTAAGAGCCTGTTCCTGGATAAGTTACTGGGCAACATGCTGTGGGTGCATCAGTAAAGAGAACAGAGTAGGCTTCTGGACTCGGGCAGCTTCCATCAGAAGGATGAGTGTCTAACTATAGGAGGAGCAAGTATGGCTCAGTCCATAACGGCCTTGCTTGGCAAGCACAAGGACTTGACTTCCATCCCCAGCATCTGCATAAAAAGCAGGGTGTGATGGTGTGCACGTGTGATTCTGATTATGGGAAAGCAGAAACAGGTGTGTGTGTGTGTGTGTGTGTGTGTGTGTGTCCTGGGTCTTGGCATCCAGCCAGCCTCATCAGCTTGGGGAGCTTCAGGCCACTGAGAGACCCTGTCTCAAAGTGGGGTGGACACCTCTACCCTCCTCTCTCTCTTAAAAATGAAAGAATGTTGAGTTCAAGTTAATTCATAAAACAAGTTGAGCCTCAAGTTTAATGTAATTTTTATGTATTAATGAAACACTCACATTGCTAAATTATAATGCCAGTCTGTTCAAAAGTCACGGCTTTATAGTTGTCTGCCCCACCCTTTGCTGAGTTCCTAACTAAGCCGTGGCACAGCTGATGGTGGCTGCACTCTCTCACTAGTGGGGGTTGGACTTCTAAAAACCTTGTGATTTTGTAGACTTTGGCTACCCATGGGCTTTCTGCCATGGTTTCTCTCCAGCCTAGGGTTCTGAGCTTTCACGGTCCCATCTCTCCACTCCCTTGAATGCTTTCTCCCAGGGTTTGCTGTGTGACACTGTCTCCAGGAGGGTCTCTATTGTAGATTTTGTTTGATCTGCAGACCTTTGAGCAGGAATTCCATGGCAGCACTTCTCCATGGACATCCTGAAGCCTGTAGAAGCCACTATTTCAGTTATTTCTCTTGTGGCTAATTCTGCCCCAAACACACACGTTTCTGAGGTTCTGCCTCGTTGCCAAGCCCTGAAAGTGTCAGTGCTCTCCTGATGTAGGAGTAAGCTCCCTTTCGTCTTTCACACCAATGCAGACACTCAGCCAGTCCATTTCGTTTTCTTTACAATCTTCTCAGCTTAACTATTGTCTATCCTCATGCTTTTCTGACTGTAGGTCTTGGACATAGCTATGAAATACATTTAATTCTGTGTTGTGTAAATTTCTTGGGGAGACATAAAAAATATCTATTCACCCTAGATGGGGGAGACCCTGGCACATTAAAGTAAGGATTCTGTCCAGGTCCAGCCTGGTGGAGTTTATTGGGGCTACTTACAGAAGCCTGAGTCAGTGGCAGATCTGGTTGGGTCATTGTAGTTCAAGTGACCCCCCAAGACAATATCGGCTATGACTGTTACCCTTGGTTGCCTGTCTAAGGCAGGAAGAATATAAGAGCCACAATACTAGAGAGTCTGCTGTGAAACGGTCTCTCACAGAAATGGCTCCATAAATATGCTCTGAACAGTGGCAATATCAATACACTTGCTAACTGGGAAGGGGGAAAAATCTCGCAGGTCTCATCCCCGGACAAGGAACTACCAGCAACAGCTAACGGCTGAGAAAGGGAGAGTTAGCCTCTCTCCAATTGGTTGTCCAATGCAACGTGGTCAGCCCTGAAACCATACACACCGCTGACAAAAATGGACTCCGCAGATTTTATTTCTATATCTGTGTACATGCATAAGCATGCACAGCACACGCAAAACACACAGAGACATACGTGGAAACACATAACAATAATATTTGAGAAAGAAAAGTCTACCAATTTGAGGGGGGGTCATAGAAGGTGTTGGAGGAAGAGGACTTGGGAGGGGCTGAAGGGAGGAAAGGGAAGGGGGAAAGTGATGTAATCATATTTTAATTGAAATGTATAAAAATGCAGAAAATAAAGCTTGGAAGACATGACTCGAGACTAACTTATTTACATTTTCTGCCTTTTCCTTTCATGCTGATAAACCTGATTCGATACCAGTTGTCTTTTAAAACGTGTTAAGAATTATTTCATTCCGCTGTCTGCATTGACGGGTCAGGAGGAGCGCGTTACCCCGCTTGTTATCTGAGGCAGTCACCTCCACCCCTAATCTTGTAATCTTTCATCAACTCTACTTAGCAGAGCACATTTGTTTTGATAGGCAGCTTAAAGGATGCCCCTGGCATTCTGGCAGGTTCCTCCCATTGTTCTGAAAGTTCTGGCTCCTTCAGAACTTGAAGATTAGACAAGCAGAGGCGGAAAACCAAACCAAACCCATCCCTTATACAGTTTAAGGTCTTCAAGTTGCAATCAAATGACTTTACCCCGTACCCCAAATCATGCAGCAATGCCATTTACTAATAATTTAAAAAAATGATCCACTCCAGAAGAACTTGAACCAATTGCCCTGATGTTCCTTACTATAAATAATCACGCTGGAAGGACAAAGTCCCCTTAATGCAGCTTCTCATCACAGTCTGATGTTGTGCAAGATAAACTCGCCTCCTTGTAAAGGAGCTAACTAAACACAAGGTCCCGGAGGAGCTGAATGTCGTGCAGATTTCTGAATGAATCTCTCAGGATTTGTCTTTAATCTGAATATTTAATAGCGTGGCATTGCCGAATTTGAATTATATTACTCAATTTTAACGGTTAATCTGCTTTAAAAAATACACAAGCTTAATTGTGACATACGAAAGTCCTTATTTAGGGTGGATTTCTAATTTGAGTGCTGTCGGCCCTGCTGCGTAAAGAGTCTCCTGGGTGCTGGTTTTTAAGAGTGTGTGTGCGCCTTTTTACATCTCGTCCTGAAACAATTTCTCTTCTCTGCGTAGGCCCCCAGCCTCCACGCAAGCCAGGAGCAGACAATAGATCCAGCCTAATGGAGTTGTGTACTCGCCATCTGTAAGAGCAGCTGCTAGCCCGCATCTGCACAATATGCTGGGACCGATAGCTCCGCTAATCTGCATAATAAGGAGGAGGCTCATTCCACTCCAGCTAATAATCGCGCAGGCGATGGATGCGGTTCATTCCCTCACTGCCAAGCCCAGCCAAGCTGCTTCCCAGCGCTGGAAAGACAGGGGTCAAGTGAGCGGGGATGGCCGGGAGCTGAGAACCACTCGTTTCCGGCCTCAGGCTGCACTGGTCTAGTGGGACCAGGGTCTGTGCTGTCTCTCACACCGTTAGGAAATCCAGAATCCATGGGAATAGGACAAGAAATCACACAAGCGCGTTATCAAGACTGCTAATCAGAAATGCTTTTGGAACAATTAGAGTATTTGAACGAACAATTTGCATTAAAAAAAATGTTCCCTTGCGGGTAAAAGAGCACAGGCAAGTTTGCAGATTAAATGTGAACTACTTTGAGCCATTTGGCTTGTATCGATTTCTTTTTAAATGGCTGTGCTGTGCTGAAGTCTGACTTCAAAGCTGTATTATTAGTGAGTCAAATTTCTGTTCATTTTCATTTTTGATGGTGCTATCTTGAAGGCATTAGTGCTGAGAGTTAAAACGAGGATCATTGTTGAAACAATAGATTTCTAGAATGGGTCTAAATCAGTTCCTTATGAAAGGTTTTGCCAAAATTGCTTAATTCCTCTAGAAAAATCCTGTGCTTCGGATTATAACTTGATTCCACAGATTTGATCGAAAGGTTAACACATTTGCACTTAGGTGACCTAGGTCCAGGACATTTTTTTTTCTTTTATGCCACACCTTTATTCTTGTTCTTTTTTCCTCCTTGTTTTTTTTTCCCTTTCTCTCTTGTTCTTCTTGAATACACCAACTGTTCACAGAAATGGCTGGAAAAGGAGGCTGATTAACATCCACATTTTATGGTCTACTGTATACCTGTAACTGATTAAAAATTCTCCTATTCTGATATCTCCCTTTTGCTGAACACCTATCTGAAAGAAGTATCTTCATACTCTGTCCACTGAAAATGTCTATGGACACTGTGCTATGATTTGACTTTCTCTATTAAAACTTACCCCCCATTGCTTAGCCAAATCCTTAGCCATAGGTTGTTAGTGGGAGATAGCCATAACCCTGGACATCTATTTTTCTGGGTAATATGAACAATGAGAAGCACTGCTCAGAGAGCCAAGGTATCATATTTTAAATCAAACTGTAATGTGGTTATTGATAGAGCCTGATTGTAAGTAGTGAGACCATTATCTAATTTCTTACAGGAAAGATATTTGCATAGTTTGCCAGTCATCAGTGAGGTCCAGGAAAAAGGGCATTCATTTACAGAGATGGAAGCCCAGGGCAGTAGAAAGATTTGTTGCCACTAGCAAGCAAAGCAGCTTGCTAAGCATTCATCTCAAGTGTTTAATCAACACTCCTTAGTTAAATAAAATAGTGCCTTCCAGGATGGCTTAGCAGAAAATATTTACTGAGTAATTCCCATTTAATAGAAT
The DNA here is from genome assembly GCF_014885135.2 of Alexandromys fortis. NCBI lineage: Eukaryota > Metazoa > Chordata > Mammalia > Rodentia > Cricetidae > Alexandromys > Alexandromys fortis. The sequence continues at coordinate 8,531,820 of NW_026067898.1, forward strand.
CAATATTGCTGTGTTAGTCAGAGGTCACTAGAGATTTTGGTGAGGTGTCTGCTCAGCTCAGCCAGTGTGTCGGGTTCCACCTGTCCTATTGACCCTCACGGCAGGCACTGAGCGTGAAGAAGCGTATTCCAAGGAAGCTGGGACAATTTCTCCTCAGTTTCTTAATTTTGAATCCCATGGACTCCTTCACGTCTTCCTCTATCTTCCTGTTGAAATACAGCTGACAGGTTGCTTCAGAATGCCTTTACAAGTGTGTTTATCTTGGAGGCAAGGACTCCTGTAACCCAGGCTGGCCTCAAATTCTCTGTGTAGCCAAGAATGGCCTTGAACCTCCGATTCTCTTGCCTGCACCTCCTAAGCGTTGGCATCATAGGCAAGCACCACCAAACCCAATTGGGTAACGCTGGGAATGGAATCCAGGGCCTTTTGTGCAAGCATTATGTCTACCAAGAGCCATCTCTAGCCCTCATTTGAAACTATTGAAAGTCACTGAAGTATAATCACAAAAAGAAAATTATAGTTTGAGGTAGCTCTAAATATAGGGTCCCTCCTTTAAAAAATGTTTAGTTTTCTTGCAGAAATTAGGGGGAAAAACAATAGGAGAAAATAGTAATAGCCTAAGTTTCAAGAGTCACCGGATGGAAAGCATGCTGCTGAAGCAATTTTTTATTTAGGTTCTATTAATCCATTAGTGTTTAAACAATGCATATGACTCTCTGTGATTGTTTGGGTCATCTCTTTAGTTGCTAGGTGACTGTCTATTTCTGCACACTTACATGGGACTCCCCTGGGAGTAGGAGATATTCCTGTTGTGCTCCCAGCATCCATAGCAAAGCGAGTCCTCCGTAAATGTCATGTTCACTATCCGCTAAAAATTGTCCCAAGCCTCCCACCTCCCATGGAACTTTTCCAGAATGTTCTAGGAGCAGCTTGGAAGCTTGAGTCCTGCATTCATGCTGTCTTCATGCCAAAATGTCCTGAATTGAACTTGGAAAAGAGCAAAACCCCAACAGACTACCACAGCAAATGCCTTGTGTTTCCTGAGAAGACATTAAGTTGGGCTTCCTTTTTTTTTTTTTTTTCCAGGAAAGAAAACTGGAGAATTTGAGAGATGGTTCAGTGAGGGGAAGTTTGCTGTGCGAGCCTGCATTTGGGTCCCAGCATCCCCGTAAAAAGCCAGATGTGGATCCACACTTTTGTAACCCCAGTGCTGTCGGGCAGAGGCAGGAAGAGCCCTGGGACTTCTTGGCCACTAGCCTAGCTCTGAGTTCAGTGGGAGACCCTGCATGGCAGGGATAGGGCGCAATGTGATAGGGCAGGTCATCCGCCATCCTCCTCTGTCACTTGGTTCTTGGGATGATTGTTCTAAATTCTGTATTTAGCTATCACAGCCAGCCTGCCTTCAGGTCCTTAATGCCCTAATACCGGTCCCCTTCACCTGTTTTCTGAATACTCTGATTCCTGCTTCCCATTTATCTGTTCTTTGTGCGTTTGCCATCACAGACTTTGATTCTGTTCATATTCCAAATGCCATAATACAGTGCCCGCGTTTGAGCAGTCAGTTATCTTTCACAGAGATCAAAAATCAAAAACATGCATCATGTGTATATCCATATATTTGCTGCCCTCTTTTTAAAATTTAATTAGTTTATTTTGTATTCCAACTGAAGTTTCCCATGCTTCCTTTCCTCCCCATACCTCTCACTTCTCCTCTGCCCCCTGCCCCCACCGCCCCATTCCCAATCCACTCCTCTATTTCTGTTCACAAAGGGGCAGATCTCCCACAGGTATCAACAAAGCTTGGCATATCAAGTTGTGATAAGACTAAGCCCCTCCCTAGGTATGAAAGCTGGGTCAGGCAACCCAGTATAGGGATAGGGTTCCAAAAGCCAGCCAAAGCATTAGGGGCAGCCCCTACTCCCACTGCTGGAGCCCCACAAGTAGACCAAGCCACATGAGTGTCACATTTATGTAGAGGGCCTAGGTCTATCTGCTGCCCTTTTAAATCTAAATTCTCACTTTTGCATCATTTTTGAAAATGTTTCACATTCAAGGAACTTCTGTGGATCTTAAAGACATGCTGGCAAGAAATTCTACAAACTTGGTTTGTCCTCTCAAGAACGGCTTTATGTTTTATCTTGATATTTGAAGCCGTCCTTGATGGTTCTAGAAATGTAGGTTGGCAGCTCTCCTCTGCCATACCTTTGAAGACCAGTGTTCCGGCCTACGTGGTTTTTATCAAGATGTATTACATGCTCACTTTGTTCCTCCTTGTGAACTGGGTCTTTTTGCTCGGGCTGACTTCTCAACTTTTATTCTAGCCTGGATTTACTATAACGGTATTACAAAGTGTCACACTGTACCATATGAGCGCAAGGAACTACTGTCAAACACTTTCTTGTGTGAATCCCTGCTCTTGTGAAAATGAGAGGAGAGGGGGAAACAAATACTATAGAAGGGGGGGGGGCAGTACAAGGTGAAGGCCAGTCTCCACTGTTGCCATTCGAACATGAGCTTTCCCAGGTCCTGCATCTAGTAATCGACAGAGCCAGGGGTGTGAGCTGGGAAGTCTCAACACCGCCGACTCATCCTTAGGGTTAGCCTGCTAGACTAAAGAGTGGGTGCATGTTTACGTTTATCTGCTTTCCAGAGCGGGCCACCACTTGCATCTCCACCAGCGACAGATGGGGGCCCCAGTAGCTGTGCCTGCACCAGTACTCTGTATTGGCTGCATGTTCTCAATCTCAGCCATTTCGGTAGATGTGCAGAGTTTCTCAGCGTGATTTGACACGCACGCCAGGAACTGACCATGTTGACCTGCTCTTATTTATGCTTTCTTTGGTAAAGTAATTGCTCTGGCCTTTCACCCACTTTCAATTGTTTTGTTTCCACATTGTTAACTTTTGAGAGTCTTTGACATACTTTGGGGACAAGTCTGTGGTGGTTTGAAGGAGAAGAGTACCCCAGAAGTTCACTGTTCTGAACATTTGGCCCCCAGTTGGTGTAGGTGTTTGAGAAGACTATGGAACCTTTAGAAATGGAGCCTTACTGGAGGAAGTACATCACTGGGCACAGGCCTTTAAGTTCTTATCGTCTGTCCTCACTTCCTGTCCTCTCCCTCTGCTTCCTGTCTGGAGATCAACTCTACCTGGACAACCTCATGTTCCAGCGGTCATGCCTTCCCCACTAGGACGAACTCTATCTTTCTGGAACTGTAAAGAACTGGAGGACAAAACAAACCTGTTCTTCCCTAAGTTGCTCCTTGGCAGAGTATTCTACAATAGCAACAGAAAGATAACTAGTACCAAGTCCTTTGCCAAGCATGTGGTTTACCTTTGAATTTTCAACCAGCAAAGGTTTTGAAATCTTGAAGTCTATTTTTCTTGTCTTTTATGAGTCTTGTTTTGTTTGACATGTCTAAGGGTTCCTTAGTTAACCTGCCGTAAAAATTTCATAGTGTTTTGTAGGTTTTCGTTTTACTTTTAGGTCTATGATAAAGTTGGGGTTAATGACTGCGCAAGGTGTGAGCTTTAGTTTGAGGTTCATTTCCTTGCATGCGGATGTCTGAGATAATTATAGCATTATCTGCTGGACTCTGTGTTTACTGATCAGCTCACAGATGCGTGTCTATTCTGAGAATAACGATCATACTTAAAAACCAGCACTTTTGACCTTTCAGACAGCATCATTCTGCTGGTCAATAAGTCAGTGTAGCAACCTATCAGTTGAGCATCCAGCATTTGGTCACTCAGTAAGCACATCTAAGCTTCTTGCCTTATGACTGACAGCAGACAAAATGTCAGGGCTTCAAAAGTGCCTGGAACATGGTTGATTTAGCTCCAGGATTTCATAGTCTGTACAAGGAAATGAAATGGGCCAAACTTACTGTAACTATTGTAGACAAAAAGAAAATTCCCTTTATGTTGACTTTGGGGTTTCTTTGTTTAATTCTTTGTTTCGTATCTAATCATGACTTGTATGCATGCCTAACTCGGTTTTACTTCTTGGCCCTAAAGTCATCGATGTACTCTCTAGCCTCGTAAATGCTTAAAGGAGTGCAGAGTGCGAGAGAAACAGACCATGAGTGCTATTTATGGAACAAATATGCTTATTATCCATGCAAACTTGGCAAAATTCAAGGCTTGGACTTTTATACAGTGGAATTTCTCATAATGAGGCAGACCAACTCCACATCACCATTGTGCTCCATGTAGGAGCGAGATCAGGAATTCCTATCTCCTATGTGCTGTGGGTGAAGGCAAGGCTGCAAACCCACAGGTTCTTTTAAATATATATATATACACATATATATTCATGTAATTCTTATGTTTATTTAATGGTGTGTGTGTGTGTGTGTGTGTGTGTGTGTGTGGTGTGTGATGTCACACAGATGACAACTGTGGGAAACAGTTCTTTCTTTCCACCGTGTGAGTTCTGGGGATTGAATGCAGATCTCCTTGGGGGCAAGTGTCTTTACCTGATAAGCCGTCTCACTGGCCCTCTGGTTATTCTTAATAAACTGTGAAAACAGAAAGTAGATGCATCACTTAAAGATTAAGTGAGCAGTTGCTTTCGAGAGGATGGCCACAGCATTTGAGATCTAGATTTCTATCATAAAACACTTCATCCCTCCTGTTTTAACCAGAAAGCCTTTCACCTCCATTTTCCTTGGCACTTCTGAGTTCTCAGGTGGATGCTGGGATAGGATTGGGACTGTAGAATGGATAACACCTATGCCAGTCAGCTGGGTCTGCCGTGCCTGACCTGGTACTTTCCCTACACTGTTTATTTTATGGATTTATAAGAAACTAGAAGAGGTTGACTTATGCCATATAATAATAAATGGCAAGAAAAAGAGAGATGATTGAATGGTCATAGCAGTTGGCACATTTTTGCCCTAACCTTTCTTAAACAGTTCTTGGAGAAATTGTACTTTTAAAATCTGGAGAGTCAGAAGGAAAAAAGATCCCAAGGAACTTGGAGTGTGGTGTTTCCTGTCTGCTTTTATTCCAGGCAGGCATGGCACTGGCCTACTTCGATCACACAGTGATTTTGAAGGAGGCGAGGCCCATCTAGAGGACCTAATGTTGAAGGCCCCACCGTTAGCATCCAGATCCCTGCCCATGCAAAAGAAAGAGCATGGTGGGGGTATTGCTTTCCTCAGTGGTCCTTATAAATGGTTTGATTTTCTTTCTAGTAGAAAAATATGCCTTAAGAAAAGGAACTTTTAAAGAAATGTACCTTTTAAAAGAGTTTAGAGATCCCATGCCTTAAGTTTCTGGTTAAAAATTCAAATTAATGTGAAAATGGCGGCTCATGTCTGCCATCCTAGGACTCAGGAGGCTGAGGTAGGAGAATCAGAAGTTTGAGGCCAGCCTCAGCTCTGTGGTGAATTTTGAAACTAACTTGTGCTATATAGCCAAGACTTTGTCTCAAAAAGCAAAACCAATATCAGTAAGGCATTAGCCCCTTCCGTGGTACCTCAGCTCCTTCCTTCTCTCTACATGGCTGGTACTGTTTGATTAATACTGTGTGCTTAGAAAGCTGGTAGGGCATTCTATACCTCTGCCCTCACCATGACCTCAATTATTAATTGCTTATAAAATACATACCTAATCTTATTCTTTTTCATTAAAAAATCCTCTAGCTTAGAGTTCATTTGGTAAGTCTCTGCCACGAAAAGTCTGAGAACCTGAGATCAACCTCCAGCATTTCCATAAAAAACCAGTTCTGGTAGTGGCCACCTGTACTCCTAGTGCTGGGTAAGTGGGGACAGGTGGACCCCTGGGGGAAAAACCCAAATAGACGGTGTTTGAGGAACAATAGCTGAACTGGACTCCTGGTATACTCACATCAAAGCCACGCCTTTCTCCTAGTACTCTCAGTATCTGAGATGTATATTCAGACAAACTTTGAATTTGATCATGAAAAGCACAACGTAAACACCCACCAGCCATCATTCCTGTGCCTGTGAAGTATCCGTGATATTTGTATAGAGGACGAGAAGTGCAAGGCTCTTAGGGAGCTTTCAGGCAAGTCTCTGCCTTTGAACTGTGATGAGGTTCATCCCTGGACTAAGCCTCTGAGAACGCCCACGCCTACAGCTTTGGATGGGCCCCATCTACAGCTCATAGTGTCCTCTGGGCCTCTTCAGACATTTTGGTTTCTATGTTTAAAATTTTAGGATGACCTAGTTCCATTTATTCTTGGCACGACTTGAAGAAAGACAACACGCAAAGGCTTTCAGAAGGCTTTTAGAAAGCATCTTGGATGACCAAGATGGGGCTGAGTTGTGTGTTAATGAATCAGAAACACACAGGCAACATTTTTCTTAACAGTTAACCCTGCTTTTAATAGGGACAAGACTAGATTGAGCCAGATATAATTTTTTTTTTCAAACTCACAAGGCTGCATTGCTGAATCTCAAGCCAAACCTAACTTGCCGAATTCCAAACCCAGCTTGCTCTTGTCCTGTTGCTTTTGACTGGCATCCTATAGCACAGCTAATCCAGATTTAACTGAGTCCTGTGTTCAGGAGCCATGTGATCTTGCTTGCACCCCCTTCCCCACATCTTATATACACTCACTATAGTGGCTGGGAAGGAGGCAATGAGCTGGTACTTACAGCTCAGATTTTCCCCTTCTACCAATGTTACAGAGTGTACTGACTGCTTTGTCATCTTGACACAACCTAGATATATTGGAAAGAGAGAAGCTCAATGGGAGAGTTGTTTCCATCATATTGGACATATTGCAGCAAGTACGTGAGGGTGTTTTAGTGATTGCACATTGATGAGGGAGAGTCTGCTGTGGGTGGTGTGACTCCTGGGCAGGTGAGCTTGGATATAAGAGAGCGGGCTGAACAAGTCTTGAGTAGGCAAGCCAGTTAACAGCACTCCTCCATAGCTCCTGCCTTGACTTCCTTCAGCGATGGGCTGTTACCTGGAAGTGTGAGATGGGATAAATCCTTTATTTCCCAAGCGGTTTTTGGTCTTGGTGTTTATCACAGCAATAGAAACTTACATAATTAGGACAGAGGGTGTGTATCAATTACCTTCTCATTGCTGTGATAGACCTTGACAAAAAAAACTTAATGGAGCCAGGGTTTATTTTGGCTCATGGATCAAGGAGACAGTCCATCCTAATACGGAAGTCATAGCAACGGGAGGTCAGGGTGGCTGGCTGCTCACATTACATCCACAGTCAGAAAACAGAGATGGATGAATGCTGATGCATTTTCTCCTTTTGATTCAGCTCAGGATCCCACAGCCCATTAAGTGGCACAACCACATTTAGGGTGTATCTGCTCACCTCAGTTAGTCTAATCTGGAGAGCATCTCATAGGCAAGTTCAAAGGGTTTTCTCCTAGCTGATTGCAGGTCCCGTCATGCTAACGTCAAATATTGACAAGCACAGTTTGTGTGTGACCTCTGGAGTTCACAGCCCTCCTCCTCTTTCTGCTAACTGGGCGACTTTAGATAAGAGGGATGGCTGTGGGTAAGAGTGGGTAACAGATAAGGTGGGCAAGTCTTATTTTTGTTTTTATTGTTCTGTAAAATGGGGATAATAATCACTCAGAAACTCTTTTTCTGGAACGACTCAGAATTAATTGAAGTTGAGTAAGTCAGAGCACTTCGCCCGATTTCTGGCACAAAGTAGTGTACAATGAATGTTAGGTAAATTGTTGCTGACTAAGATGCGCCCACAGCGCCTACATGTACAAAAGGCATTGCGATCCCTACAGTGTGACCATCAAACTGTTTGGGAAGTGGTTAGAAAACCCCGGCCCACAGGATTATCACACGACGTGTGGTGCCGTTGGCACAGAAGCCGTGGATAGATAGATGGCTTTTAGAGCGAATTCAAACCCTGGCACCACCAACCCGCCTCAACCTGCTTTAGAACATCGTGGAATAAGCCCAGTGCTGGGAAGCAGAGGCAGAGTTGATGACTCTGGGCTTCAGCTTAGCTTGCACAGAAAGCCCCATGACAGGCCATCAGCCCGTATCAGCACTCTTCAGTGAGACTCTTTCTCCCGGTGTGCACAGATGGGTGATTCTTTTGTGAGCCTGTAATGGCTCATGAACTCCATTCAATTGAGGTAGCCGCGGGATCCCTCCACGCCCTTAGCTGTCCGCACGTCGGCTGATGTATTGTGCTTCAGAATAGAGTATCTTACCATTGCGGATTCTACAAAGACGGATGCCAGAGAGGAGAAAATGTGTCGATTCAGGAGAGCTTCAAAACCAGAAAAGTACCATTGTCACCCCTCACCACCATCACCAGCTTGTCTACCAGTTCTGGCCTCTGGCTTGAAACTTGCTACCTGCTGTCCCAAGAGCCCTGGCTGCTATCAGACTCTGCGCCTACACTATCCCTTCCTCTGGCCGTCCCTGGGCATGGCACAGCTGGGAAGGTGTTTTTCTGATAAAGGTGTACATGTTTCTAATCACCCCCTCTGTGTGTGCACCCTCTGTGCATGTGTGCACACAGCCATTGATACACCCGAGGCAGGAAATTTGCTTTAGATGCTGGTGTCTGCATATGCATTTTTTTGTATTCAAGCTCTCTTTTCATGCTAATCTAAAAGTGTGTGTGTGTGTGTGTGTGTGTGTGTGTGTGTGTGTGTGTCTTAGTTAGGGTCATTATTGCTGTGAGGAAGCACCATAACCAAAGATGAAGTTGGGGAACAAAGGGTTTATTTGACTAAAATATTCCATCATCAAAGGAAGTCAAGACAGGAACTCAAACAGGACAGGAACCTTGAGGCAGAAGCTGATACAGAGGCCATGGAGGAGTGCTGCTTACTGACTTGTTTTCCAAGGCTTTGCTCAGCCTGCTTTCTTATGGAATCCAGGTGAAGGATGGCCTCACCTACCATGGGTTGGGCCCTCTCCTATTGATCACCAATTAGGGAAATATCCCACAGCCAGATCTTATGGAGGAATCTTTTCATCTGAGGCTCCCTGTAGACACTTGTGTCAAGTAGACATAAAACCATCCAGCACAGTGTGCTAGGGTTTCTCTTGCCGTGATAAAATACCATGACCAAAAACACCTTGGGGGTTGCTTTGTTTGGTGTATTTGACTTTTACTTCCACACCACAGTCCAACATGAAAGTCAGAGTAGAAACTCAAGCAAGATCCTGGAGGCAGGAATGAAGCAGAGGCCATGGAGGAGTGCTGTTTATTGGCTTGCTCCTTGTGGTTTGCTTACCCTGCTTTCTTATATGCCTCAAGACCACCTTCCCAGTGGTGGTGCCAGCTCGTAGTGGTCTGGGGCCAAAAATGCCCTACCCACTTGCCTATAGGCAATATGGATAGAGATATTTTTTCATTTGATGTTCCTTCGTCCCAGATAATTTTACCTTGTATCAAGTTGACAAAAAGCCAACCAGGAGAATCTATATCTATATGTTTGTTTAAGAACCATGGCACTACTTTGTACACAGGCTTCTAAAACATCTATCCGATCTAGTAGCCTGTGCAAAGTCTTCCCAGCATAACTTTCCTTCAGCTGCTGAATTCTGGACCCAGTTCATCATAGATTGCTTTCACCTAGGAATGAATATAGAGACGAATCATGGCTTGTCCTTCTTGTCTCCAGCCTGGAGCATGACGAAGGGACCCTAACTGGTCAAGCAAATGTCTCCTTGCTCTCCTAATGCATTAATAAATTTTAGTCACGTAAGTCACATTTGATTGTTTTGCAGGGGCACTGTCACACCAACGGTGCAAATGATGGTGGCTCTCTCCCATCCAGGGTTCCTGTGTTCCATGTACTTTAGAGTTTCGCTCTGGGGTAGCCTTGTCTTCCAAGCTTAGCTCAAGCAGAAGAGGCCATATCATCAAAGAGAGATGATTCTAGGCACAGAGTAGGTATCCAAGAGGTCTTCGCTTGTGTATATCCTATGAGTCCCAAACAAAAGGGAGTCAATCCCAGTAACAGAGGTAGGCATTCTATTTAACATAATAAACGACAGGGCATGAACCCTGCTCCACCTTCCAACCATGTGCCACTCACCACACTCTGAGCGCAGTTACTGTGATGGCATCAGTGTCTAGAATGGGAAGGCCCGAGTTTACAAGTAGCAGCTCCTTAAGCTGACTGAAGCTGCTCAGTATAAGCAGAGCCTAAGTTACAATCTTTAAGAACTAATGCTGGACTCAGAACCTCCGCCAGGTCTCCTCCTAGAAGTAAGGATGCAAAAATAAAAGGCGGCCCTTCCTTAAGTGGAGGAGGACAAGCTGGCAGGGCAGCTTCCCTCCTGTCAAAGGGCTGCCTGTGGAACATTCTGAGACCGTGAAGGACAGGTGCCTATCCCAGATTCCACTCAAACCCCCCTCGTAACTAATACAGGAAGTGTGCCTGCACCATCTGTACGTCTAATGTCATCACAGGTTCAGAATGGAAGAGGAAGAGGAGGAGGTCAGGGCAATGCGATGTGAGTACAAGTCACTGCTGTTGGCTTTGACGCTGGAGGAATGGGTCCTTGAGGCAGGCAGTGCAAGGGGACTTGACACGGTGGAAAAGACAAAGAAACACGTTTTCCTAGAGCCTCCAGGAAGGACCACAGCTTTGCCCATATATTCACGCTAGTGTAGTGAGACCTGTATTAGGCTTCCAAGTTAATTAATGTAAGAAAATAAATCATTGTTGTTTCAGACTACTAAGTTTAGATCCTGTTAGAAATACTTGAAAATTAATAATAGAAAGCTAATACTGTGTTATCAATAAGTATCCATTACATATGTCATGTGTTCAGTGCTATAGTGAATGTTTTGAGGGGAAATATGAGGGAAATAGAAACACAAAGCATACTACAGGCTTAGAAACGATAGCCCAGGTACCGTGCACTGTCACCTCAATGGTGAGCCACAGGAAATGGGGCAACAAAAGGCTGGCAGATAGTCTTACAAGACTATGTCCTCCATTAAGATCAAAGAAATTGTTACATGAATTAAGGAATGAACTAAATTTTGTGTGGCATCATACAGCCAGAGAGGATCCCCTTGTGATGCCTCATGATGTGTGTGTGGGGGGACTATAAGAAAGGTGTCTAAAAGTGTGGTTACCAGGTACACAAAGGAAGAGAGCCCTCTCCCTTTAAAAAATCTTTCAGGGACTCAGCAACATCATCTGCCTTCTAATCCGCCTATGTATTACCAAGTGCCGCTCAGAGCTGGGTTTGGAGGAAGAAAAGCCTAAAAAGTCTACTGGCAGGAAGTGTGTGAGCTACTCAGCTTCATTTCCCAAGTGCTGGGCCAGCTTGTGATTTCAGCAGGTCGCAACAGGTGCGCGTATTTATAGTTGTTATGACAAACATTGTATACTTCATCGTATCCTCAGGGGTCCCCCAGCTTGAGTGGCCTCCATCAGAATGATGTCAAGAGGAGGAAGAACAGCTTCCCCACAGCAGCAGGCTCGCTCAGAGAGGAGTGGAAATACCAGCAACACCGCTACCACCACCTCCCACAACTAAACTCTTAGCCCCGAACAGAGGCAAAGGCAAAAGCAAAATGACTTATCAAGAAAAGAAACAGTGTTAGGGATAAAAAGGCTGTGCTTCAAAACTCAGACATAATAGCTCTAAAATTAACAAGGAAACAATTTACAATTGCCTGAAAAACAAGAGATGAACCCCTGAACTGCACTCTGCTTCTCCAGGGACCTACTCCCATGCCAGGTGAGGGTTTGGAAGAGTACCTTAATTAACTCGTATCAGAAAGAAGGTATATAAGGAAAAAAATGTGCAAAAGATTTCTTTAATTAGTGACTTGCACCCAGCACTTCTATTGTCTATCAGAAGAGCACTTGGTGGGCTGCCTGGGCCCCTGGAGCTATGTTTAGTCAATAAGCTAGTCATGACTTTAGCAGTTAAGTTTTTAAGCCAGTGGGAATTTGGTGGACCAGTTCCCTTTGCTATCTCTGGCTACGTGGCCAGGATTTATCCACGGTTTTCTTTCTGGGTAGGAGAATGCTGAGGTGAGCGAGCTTCTCGCAGAGTCTGCCGTGAACGGTGAGGTATTAACTACCCCAGCGAAGAGGCCCTAACTGTCACTGCTACAAGGTCACAGTGCTGAATGCAGCTGGGGGACCTGGGACGCGTCGCCATTGTCTGTGTGGTGTCCAGAGTCTCCTATGTAAGTCTGCAAAGTCACATGCATTTCATTGTCTTCCCTGAGTGGCCATAAAGCTGAGAGGAAGAGCTCTCTTCCTCAGTAAATCAAAAGTTAGCAGACAAAAAGGTCAAAATATCCGAAGCCACCAGAACATTAACACTTTGGGTAGAAAGATTCCCCGAGAAACAAGTGCCCAAGCTCCCTTTGGAGACCGCAGACGCCTTATCTTTGTGAGTTTACAAAATGGAGCCAAACTGTACCCGTGGCCACTTTAGCTAAACCAAGGCCTGGGTCTTTTAGCAGCCCACAGTCATTAAAGCTCTCAGAAAGCCTCCCAGGAGCCGATGTGCTTGCTTAAGTATAGGCTGTAAAAGGTCCCAGAGATTTACAAGGGACTGCTTCACGTTAAACTAGGCACCATCTGATAAACAAGCAATTTTAGCTGCAGGCTAAATGATGCTTTTTGAGGCTTTGATTTACAACACCGAAGATGATGTATTTGTAGTTTGGGGATAGGTTCTGCTATGGGCACGCTGTGATTACTCACCCATGAGCAGAATTCAGGGCTCCCAGTCTTCAGTTTGGAGGTCAGAAAATTGTCAGTGGAATGAAAGAAGGTTGATAAGGTTTATTGAGATGCTAAATAGATATAAGGAAAACTTATTAAGCGAGTGCTTTTGAACACTTAAGCTTTCTGGGGACCACGGTTTTTGTTAGTCTGCTTAAATCCCAAGATATAAAAAATAATCTGCAAAATTGATCTGGTAGGCTAATTTTACTTTCATTACATTTAAAAAGCAAACATAGGCTTGGTTTATTATTGCTGACATTTAAAAATTAAAAAAAAATGTCCGATTTAGCATTTGTGTAATTGCTTGAAAGCTAAGAAATCTGAAGGCAACTTTGGAGCAAATCAAATCACCTCCCGAGAACACTGAGGGGTGGACTTAAGGAATCTGAGCATGAATCGGCCATGAGAAGACTTTGAAGACTCGGGGTTTTAAGAGATGATCGGCCAGTCTCATTTGCCAAGAAGTTTTGTATTCATAAATCTTTGGGTGTCCACGGATATTGCCATCATCCTAGCATAAAGATAAAGTATGCGGTCTTTTCTACACGGTCACAGGCCAATGGAGAAAATCGTAGATAACTTCAGTGACATGTGAGAAGTGATGGGAAAGAGGGCATCCCAGAGCCCAGAGGAGGGGAAATGTCCTGTTGGAAACAAAGAGGGTGTTAACAGATACAAGGAGTTCTTCCTGGGTACCCCCTCTCCTGTCTGTGACTCGGCCGGGAGCCACGTACACAGAAGGCAGTAGGAAGAGGCGTTTGGGGCATAGCCCAGCCTTCTGCAAGCTCAGCTCTGTGATCTCAGGCCTGGTAAGTTCTAGTTCCTGTGACAATTGGCTGACTAAAAACACTACAGAAACGATCTGTTAGCAGGGGAAGAGAGCTCATGGCTGACTATGCATTTGGCAGTACCAGAGCCCTGAGATCCAAGCTGGTTCCAGGTCATGGTGGAGGCACCAAACTGGGCCAACTTGTGGTCCACCCTTCTGGAGGGTTCAGGGAGCACGGCCTTTCTCTCCTTCCCCAGAACAGGTACAACTGGGAAGGAAGATTGGGCTATGTGTCACACACCCACGTGGGCCACGCATTACTTTCTCCAGGTGCTTTAATGTTAGAGAGCCGAGGAACTTTGTCCACGAAGAGAGTAACGTGGACCTGCCTTTGGGGAGATGGGGGTAAGGGATGCAGCCCTCCACTGCCCCTCCTCCCCCAACCTCACTGTTTCCCCATGGATCACCCGGCCGTGGCTGGGCTTAAAGGTTAATATGGTCTCTAACATTTTCTAAGCACATTCTCCGGACCAGGCACTATTCAAACCATCATACATGTCGAGCCATTTAATCTTTGCAATAACCACATGAAGCATTGCTTTGCCATCACCATACATAAGAAAAACCATTAAACTTACTCATGGTCACATGACTAATGGGGTCACAAATCCAGGCTGTCCTTCACACTCAGCCCTCTTACGGGACACTGAATACGACAGCTAATTGTGCAGATCCTGGCTCCTCCTCCTCCATGCTTTAGAACCTTGGGCTGGCATTTCAAGTGGGTTATCAAACCCTTTCTTTTTTCCTTAGCCCTCACCGTGATCTTCATATTGCTCTCTAAGCCTCAGCTGAACAGTTTGGGGAGGGGAGACTCTTTCCTTTCTCCCTCTATAATAACTAGAACATCAGCTCTACAACGGCTGTAAAACATTTAGGACTATGCAAACGAAAGCTCTTACAGAGACAAGGTGACGGCATTTTATAGCAGCCTGTTAGGCAGCCCTGTAAACACAGATGCTGAGTTGCATCCCTTACTGAATCTTGCCCTGTATTTTGGCATAGTACACATGTGTTTATGGTCTACCTAAACTTACTCTCTTTGTGAGCACAGACCCTTGCATGAGCCTGGTGGGATCTGGCCGATTCCCTTGAACAAAATATTTTCTTTTCAAGTATTACAGTGTAATTCATTTTGTCATGTCCAGTCTTGGCCGAAAAACGCACGGCTCCCAGGAGCCGACGATATTTCACGAAGCTTACAATTACTTTTAATAAAAGTTGCAGTAAAGTGTAATGATTTTTAATGGTATCAATGATCCCATTGTATATATCGGTTTCAGTTTTGAAGTAGACTTAAGTTCAAAGACCCAAGGGGACCATTCGCCTCTTGATGCACTTGTGTTACTCCCATTAGTGCTAATGGGGCAGGCAAATGCTGCTTGGGAGGAGGCTGTCTTTGCCCTTAGGAAGGTAACAGGTTTTAATTAGTAATACTTTGAATCGCGCATGAGCGGTTTGCCCTCTGTAAACATCTATGTGCTCAGAGATGACAGTGTGGACCACAGCCTGGGGGACTCACGTGAAATCTTCAGACCAGAGATCTGTAAATGTTGGTGATGGAAGTCCTTGTCAATTCAGAATGAGAGGAAAAAAAGCTCAATGTGGGAGTTTTGTTGAGACAAAAAAAAAAAAAATCACAGTACTAAAAAGCATGTTTATTCGATGCTGGGTACCTGAGGGTCAAGCAGATCTCTGCCGTGGGTTGTCACAGGGAAAATCG
Organism: Alexandromys fortis; assembly: GCF_014885135.2. Classification (NCBI taxonomy): domain Eukaryota; kingdom Metazoa; phylum Chordata; class Mammalia; order Rodentia; family Cricetidae; genus Alexandromys; species Alexandromys fortis. The sequence goes on from NW_026067898.1 coordinate 8,547,066, forward strand.
CTCAGTGAAACTGATACTCTGAGAGTGGAGGCTTCATTTTTGTTGACTGCCAACTTTCAACATTAAAGAGGCAACCATAGCAAGGCTTAGGTGGCAGGAAGAAGGCGTGGTTTCCTAACAAGGTTCAGGCAGCTTAGTGCTTTCTTGGGAAGTAGTTCTCAGGCTGAAGGGAGAGTCCCTGGAGGAGAGGCTAAGAGGCAACTATGTTGGGGTTAGCTGGCAGCTGTGTGTCTAGGAAGGGACTTCTTGTTCCTCAGGCTAAGGAGGTGGGGAGGCCAGTAACTACCTTGTCTTTATATGGCTCCAGGCTGCTTGAAGGCAAGGGTCACTTCAAGGCACAGTTGTCCACCCTGGGGAAATACACAGGTTTCTCTTAGAGCCAGGAGTTTCCAGCCCGCCACCTTTGGGCCACATGTAGCTCAGGATAGCCCTGAATAGCACCTAATATGATTATAGTTGACAATGTCAAAACATTGGACATTCCAGAAAGGATGCTTAAAATGAACATGTTCAATGCAGAGTCCTGGGAGATGAACACGTGAGTGGAGCCAAGCCAAGGTTTGTGTTTACCGCCTACTTGAGAATTTGTAAATCTAGGTCCAAATGAGCAGAGATTACATTTAATGTATTGGTTCAGTTTTATCTCTGAATAGATAGAGGGTACTAGGAAAATTATATGTGATTTTAAATGTTTTTTACATGCATTATAGCATTAAACAGTGTTGTGCTTGACCGTGATGACTACAGAAGAAGCTCAACTTGAGAAGAGCAATTCAGTGTTCCAAGGACGCTGATTAGAATAACATTCTGTTGGCAAGAAGCTTATTTTTTTTTCCATATTAATATTTTTGGACACACTTTGCCTTAGAAAGGCTTTGAAAACAGTCAGCTATGGGAGAAGACTCTTTCTGCCATCTTGGGAAGAAAGAGCCTTATGGAACGTGAGGGCTTGTGTCCCTTGGCTGCCACTATTTCATCTTACCCCCCCTCCCCCGTGTGGCTCTTGAGGAGGAGTTCTCATTTCTCTAAGTATTATGTGTACAGTGGAAGAGACGTCAGGGGAACACTCGCTAGCTCATGAAACTGTTATGTCACATACTCAGTCTGGAGACCTGGCTTAGCTTCTAAGCAGGACCCAAAAGCCACGCTCTGTAGGCAGAGGCTGCATGTTTGTTCCTGGCCTCCCAGACCAGAAATAACCATATAGAAACTGTATTAGTTAAAGAACGGCTTGGCCTATTCGCTTATGCATATTTCTAGCTAGCTCTTACATCTTAAACTAACCCATTTCTAGTCATCTGTGTATCGCCACATGGTTGTGGCCTATTGACAAGGTCTCCTCCAGCTTTGGGCTTCAGTCTTCTATGGCGGCTACATGGTTTCCTCTTAACTCCGCCTACTCTCTCCTGCCTTGCCCTATTCTGTGCTGCAATAGGCCCACAGCAGCTTTTTCATTAACCAATGGTATTCACAGCATACAGAGAGGAATCCCACACCATGCTCATTGTTAGGATAATTTTACAAAGGCCATCTTTGCATGCTGCCAATGATTGTTACCCTGCTTGACACACATCCTCCTGACTCACTGGAGGCTGTAAATGTTCCTAAAGTGAAACGCCCATCCCTCCTTCCTCCTTCCCCTGAGGTCGGGCCTGGAAGCTTACATACTGGAAACTGCCTGCTAAAGTCTTTTCCAGCTTGGAACAGTGTCATTGCATAACACACCAGGAGAAGCCCAAAGCAAACATCAGTATTATTTCTGCCCAAACGGTAGCAATCCTCTTAATACGAACTTGGCTGTCTTCCAGGGCTTTGTGTCATTTACACCACGTTTGCAATTTTTTTTTATTCCTGACTGTTTTACCATGAGTCTCTATGCATCTCTACCACAAATCTTCATCTGTTGAAATAGGAAGCGGTGGCGGGGCTGCGTCCCCAACACCCCGGCCGCTTGGCTAGCTCATGCCCGAAATAACACACAAACTGTATTCATTTAAAGAACTGCTTGGCCCATACTCTAGCCCTTATAGGCTAATTCTCGCACCTGGACTAGCCCATTTCTAATAATGTGTGTAAGCACCCCAAGGTGCGCTTACCGGGAAGATTCTAGCCTAAGTCCATCGTGGGTTGCAGCTGCCTGGGAGAGCTGAGCATGGCGTCTCTGCTCCAGCAGAGCTGTCGAGTCTCTCCGGGAGCAGAGCAGAGTCTGACCTCACTTCCTCTTCCGCCCAGAATTCTATTCTGTTTACTCCTCCCATCTATGTTCCAAGCTGAGGCCAAGCAGTTGGTTTATTATAACTTAACCAATGAAATCAACAGATTGATATATGACACTCCCACATCATTCATCAACGGTGTAAATTCTCAGAGGAACTTGGGGACACAGTTATGAAAACAGTCTGGATTAGAGAGTCCCTTTTGAGGCATGGGAAGAGGCTTGGCTTTAATATTTACATAAGTTCAAGGTCATATATATAGTACATATATATATATACACATACACACACACACACAACCTAAACACTGAAACTTGTGGTGCCCAAGCTACTTTGTCATTACCACTGCTGTTTGGATTAAGTTATAAGAACTCTCCTGGATCTAGAAATTCAAGGCAGCTGGAGAGGACAGTAGAGAAACTGACCCAGCTCTGACTTGCTACTGGCTTATATCTAAATAAGCTTCTAAGCTTAAGCAACCGAGTTTGTGGGCTACTGATGAGCACCTTGGCCTGTTTAATGGTGGACAGAATACACAAGAAAAAATGAGTAGGAATAAAATCATACTGTGCTTCATGTTTGAGTGGAGACGGGAACAGGACAGGCACATGTATGTCTGAGGAGGAGGCTCGGGGTACCTGGGTCAGGAGGGCAGGACAAACCTGTGAGGCTGTGCTGTCTAGTTTATGGTTGAACTTGATTCGCTGATGCAGATGCAGAAAGACTGAGTTGTTGGGAGGTAAATCTTCAAACCCTGCCTTGGAGCAGCGAGTGACCAGCACAGGTAGCAACTGGGGATTGCACGTGACTTCACGCTCATTTTCCCAACTATGCTGGGGACCCCTGAATGTAGGTTCAGCGTCCACTACTTCACACCGTTCACGGTGCTGAGCTGAGCATACAGTGGAAGCTCAGAAACGCAGGCTCCTTGAATCATTTCGATGGCTGACATCTGTGTTAAAGCGAGACTGGAATGCCCAAGGACAAGGACCTATCATCTACAGCTTTACTAGAAACCACCTGCAAGCATCTCTAGATCATTTTAATTTTGCAGAGGAGGAAACAGGTCTGAAATGACTCCCCATCAGTCAGGCAGTGAGGGGTGAGCCCTGTGTGGTACCCAGGACTTCTGTCTTGAAAGAGTCACTGAGTTCTGAACTTCCATCTAGAAGTTGTTCATAGGCGAGCTAGTGCCTGTTCTTCAGGCTTAAGGATTCCGATACAACAAAGGATCCAGAAAACTAAAAAGAGAAAGTGACTTTTATTTGGGAAAATTAAAATTCCTCTTTGAAAAACACGTTTTTTTCTTCCTCTGGAAGAGATACTAATGGACGTTTGTTTTACAATTAGCCAATTGCCCAGGGAGGCCATCAACAACTTTGAGAAGGCCCGAGGGCTGCAGAGGCCCTGTCACTCACTCCTAGTGTCGGAACTCTGACTCTCAGAGAGTTCCTGAGGAAGGGGTGTCACTTGAACTTGTGATTGAAATATTCATTTTAGTAATGGGCCAGTCATGCAACACTGTCATGGTTTCAAATACCCAGAGGTTCCAGATGACATCAAGTCCCATCATCCTGGAAGCGCCTTTACTGAAGGGTCATAATTTAAATCATGTACTTCACAACCTAGCTTGTGTCTCTTTAGCAGATTTGGGTTTCTAGAAAGTATCACACTGCATTAAGGAATCAGAATTATTGTTCGGATAAATTACCCCTGTAGGGTCTGACGCTAACCCCCATTTGGGCTTACTATAAAAATCCCTATTTGGCCCCTCAGTTCTCAGAGACTAACTTTGTGTGGATTGACACTTCAATGGGTCCCAAAGGTTGATAGGAAAGGGTGCAGTTTCCAATAAAATATAACTCCAAATTCTTCCCTGCCAAGGGAGGGGTTAGAGGGTGGTGGGTGGGTGGCTCCTTCAAATAAAGATACATGACGAAGACCTGAAATTTAAACTTCAGTCGCTGGTGAGGAAACACATACTCTTCAGCCATATTTCAGGGAAGCTACTCGTCTTTTGACATTGATTTTCACAGATACGAGCTTGTCTACTGAAATCTAAAACTTCTAATCTGTCCTCCCTTTCTATTAGCAAAACCCAGTTTTGACTTTTTTTGGCCAGAGGCCAAAAAGCCAGATTCATTGAGCATTGAGCAGATTCAATGTGGTCATCAGAATAAACTTATTTATATAAAAATATGATCATATAACACAATTTAGATACTAGACTAATGGCTTAAACAGGGTACCGGTTTATTTTAACTAGAGGCTAATCCTTAAGGCTGATAAAGGAGAGTCTTACCAAACCTGGCTTTGCAAAGTCTCAGGGAGCTTGAAATGGCAGAAGGATTGACTCAAGGGAAGAGAAGGTAGAGAGAAAGAGAGAGAGAGAGAGAGAGAGAGAGAGAGAGAGAGAGAGAGAGGAGGTTCTTTTTGTTCTCTTCCTGTGGACTGATCCTGTCCTGGCCGCCAGCATATGTCAGCAAGTTCACAGCCCTTAATTCATCGTAAGCCCCAACTTATTGCACACTCGCATTCTTCCGAGGAGCGAGATGTCACGGAAATTCGGGTTACATAATGGTATATTGATATTAATGAAAACAGGCTGTCGCAGCCCTGCCCCGTATTTCCTGGATCACTTGGAAAGGCTCCTTAACACATCTTTGACTGTCACAAGCCAGTATCTGGCAAAAGGGACTGAGGCTGTGCTGTCATTTGGGGACTTCTAGACACTTGCCGTTTTCTTTTGTGGGGAAACTGGCCTGATGACGTCAGCCCCCGAGTGTCTCTGCAGCCACCCCTCTCGATGCCATCCCATATAGTGTGTGACATAGAGGGCCTGGTAGGAACACGCGCCAATGAAGACTTGGGGATCCATCCTGGAGCCAAAGGTCATCTGGATAATCTCATTTTCCATTTAAGATGAATCTCAGTTGTTGAGTTCGAGGTGGTCAGGAAATGGGTTTTTACACCTTCTTCTCCAACTCTTCTTTCATTCACCTTAAAGATAAAGCAAGCCACCTTAAGGTGCCATGTCATGCCAAGTCACCATGCGCACAGGCAGTGCGGATCAGGGACAGGAGGGGCAATGCCTCTTTTGCTGTTTCCCAATGATGAAAGCATCTCAGATAATTGAGATTGTCTCAGGTAGTTGGCATTGGAACAGCTGGAGTTGATGAATCTTCTTCCAAGATGACTTCTGCATCCGTGTGCTTAGCAACAGACAGTGTTGGGTGAAAGATGGAATGAACCAGGAACCTCGACCTGAGCATCCTATAGGTGGCCTCTCCAGTGCAGTGGTCTGGGGACAGCTGGACTTCTGACACGGTGGCTCTGGCTTCCCGCACAAGTAGTCCAGCAATCAGCCTGGCAGCTGTCTGACCCTTTCTTACCCACTGTCTCGGGTTATTAGTAGTAATTATGATCTACTTTTTGTGGCAAAGCATCCATAAGCATCCCTTGACTCAGGGATATGGAACACATCTTGCTGAGAATGTCCATGATCTGTAGCCATCTGCTAATACAATGACATAATGTCCTAAGCTGTTTGGGGAAGCTTTAAGTTCCTATGGTGGTTGCAGATTAAAACAGCCCACTCAGGAATTCATCTTTTTCTTCGTCGGTCCTATTCTAAGTTAGGAAACTTCCAGCTTGCATTGGTTATGGTATTCATATTGAATTCCTGAGACAGGGAAGTTTGGAACATAGTGACACATAGTGACTTTATTCTTCTCTCAGAATCAGTCCAGAGGTAGGGACTGAGACTCAGGGTCTTTAGGCAGTCTTGCTCTAGAAGGTTACTCTGGGGCCCAGATCCCTTCAGACCCGGAAGTTAAACATGCTGTCACTGCATTGGCCACCCACTTCTTTTAAAACTCCCTTGGCATGGAATTATACTGGCTTCCCCCCCCCCCCGTTTTTTATTTTTCCCTTTATTAGAACATTGAATAGAGAAACTTTATCTGATTTTGTGTCATCTCTAACATTTCAGAACACCCAGTGCTTAGCAGGTTCTTAGTTAACTAACTAACTAAAGACATCGCTATGTAAGAGTCAAGCCGAGAGAGTTGGACCCCACCCCCGCCCCACTACATCTACTTGCACACACAGTAAGTATGCTTTGCTACTGTCGCAGAAGAGCATGGACGGGGTAATTTTAATGAATAGAAATTTATCAATCCATTGTTCTGGAGCTTAGCAAAAAAGTGTCGGCATCTGGCTAGGGCTTTCTGACCTTTGTGTGGTGGACGACATCACATAGCAGACAGCAAAGAAAAGGCAAACAAGAAGAGGAAGAAAACCAACTCCCCAAACAATGGCATTGACCTGCTCATGAACTTGAGACATTTGTCACCTTAAAAGTCACAGCTTTTCTGGCCTTGGCTCTCCCATGAAGGGAGGCAGTTTGCTGGAGGCCCACACTGATCAACTCAGTTACTACCCAGGCCCACATCCGGGGCTTTGATGGCCTACTCCCACATCTAAGATCACACATCTAAGATCTGCTGGAGCTTTAAAGGGACTGGATCAGCGGTCCACAGCAGCAGGAGCCCCATGACTCTTGGAAACAGGCTACCCAAGAGAAAGTTCAGTGAGAGTCTGGTGTTGATGGGGTAGTAGACGCCAGAGGCCTTGAACCAGACCAATGACGCACTGCGACAAACATTTGCAAGCAGAGCTGTTTGGATGAAAGGATAGACTGTAGCACACGCAGCTCCCAGCGCCACTACAGCCAATGAATACGTGGTGGAGAGGTGGGGAAAATGGAGGCACAAAATAGCTTTCTTTCTCTATTTTTTTTAATTTTCTTTTTTTGGGGGGAGGCTACAAAGGTGGAGGGTGGACATGGAAGGGCAGAGAAATGAACGGGATTGGGGCGCATGATGTGAAATTCCTTACAAATCAATAAAAAAAATTGTGGGGAAAAAAGTCACAGCTCTTAGCACTGTTATAGAGCAATTCAAGTTCAACATGAGTTTCGGTGGAACAAGTATTCGAACCATAGTGACCCGACATGCTTTTTTAGTTTGTGTTGTGTTTAGGCGCGTATGTTTCTCTAGGTAGACCTCCAGTTTTAGAAAATTGTGATGGTCTTGGCTTCCTACTGCTGCTTATTCTGGTTTCTGTGAATTTCCATAAGGGTTTGTGAAAGTGGATCTTTTAGGAAAAGCTTAAGACCATTTCTTTGTTACCCTAATGAAAATTATAGGACAAAGCTAGACTGATCCATTAGCGGGTGACGCTGGCTGTAAGCACTTGACAGACTGTTCCTTCACTTTTGCCCACTTTTGCCAAAGTAACCATGTGACCCAAAAGCAAGCTCGCAAATGGAAATAAGATTTCCCCGAGTGCTTTCCCAGACAGGGGCTTTCGGAGTGAGTTGAAAAGTGCACCGCCAAGTTTCTGACCTGGCAGCCCACGAGTTCAGCTGTTGTAGGAAAACACAGGACTCTGATGACATTAACAATATTTGAGACTGAAGTGGGCCAGGAAGCCTTCTCTGCCTTATTTATGCGCTGTGTTCTCACACTTGCCAGTTGTAGCCAAAATAATAACTTTATAGGTGCGTAGGCATTTAGGGCCCTTTAACTGAGAGTTCTTTTATACATAAAGCATTATGAGAACACACCTTTTATCCCAGATGTTCCGCGAAATTAAGATACACAGAGGACATTTTAAATATCCAACAAACAAGGACCAGTCTTGAGTTGGTACGTAGAATAGATGCTTATTAAACTATATAACTATGTAAGACACGTCTGTAAGGCTTCACCACTCAGCTGAAACCAGCTCCAGTCTCTGAGGTGAGTCGAGAGAATAAAAGTCTCAATTCTTTTGAGTGTGTCCCGCATCTAAAGAGCACACTTATATTTCCACTTAAAGGTGGTAGGTCGAAAATTCCCCAAACTCCTTTTGCAGCCTGAGACCCTTTTGAACATTCCGCTCCATGCTTTCTGCTATCCTGGCTTCTCTCAAACAAACCCCTTTCTCTTAAGTTATTGTCAGCTGCACATTAGTTAGCATGCCCACCGAATCACTGAACTTGCTAATAAAAGTCTTACGACACCAGAGCAAAGATTAGTTTTCTGAGAATGCCTGTATGCTAACATTAAAGCATTAAAACTACTCTTTGGAGCACAGCCTACAGCCAGCAAGAGGGTCCCGCCCCATCATAAAAGCTTTTATGCCAGAGTCGTCAGCCTCATTGAAGTCTGCGTACCCTGTTTCTGTTGCTCACTGTTTCCAGCCCTAACCTGTTAGTTTGACTTCTACGCACCATTGCAGGCTGAGTGCTCCGAAGTCTTTCAGTCTCTGCCCACTACCCAGTTGCTGGGGTCTCTGTTCATTCCCATCTACTGTAAGACGTGGCTTCTCTGATGTGGATTGAGCAATGCGCTGATCTTGTTAGATTTCTCAGCTGGAGTGACGCACCAGGGTAGGCCTTGTGCCAGGTCAACACAAAATGAACTCCCTGTTCTTTTGTGATCTTTTTGTTTTGTTTTGTTCCAGTGGTATTTTTTTGTCTTCTTTTTGTTGTTGTTGGTTTTGTTTGTTTTGGAAGAGAAAGAGCATGTAGTTGGGTAGATAGAGAGGTAAGGAGGAGCTGGGAGGAATTGGAGGAGGGGAAAGAATAGGATTAATTTTTGCATAACATTTTAAATAAAAAAATTAATCTAAAAACTTAAAGACATGAGGCCTTGTCAGACAACCTTGGTGTTATTTGTACCTTCTCTCTCTCTCTCTCTCTCTCTCTCTCTCTCTCTCTCTCTCTCTCTCCTGTACTGACCTCCTTCTCTTTTCTCCAGTTCTAATTCCTTCCTGATATTCCATTTTCTATGTCTTCTTACCATCGCAAGCACCCTCCCAACCACTGGTCCCTTTTTCCTTTCCTGGTTTCTGTGAGTATTCCAGGTTTTGCACACACATCCAAGGCTTTGGAGCTAGGAACTACAGATGGGCGAGAACATGTGGAATTTGTCTTTCTCAGTCTGGGTTACCTCAATATAATTTTTCTAGGTCCATCCATTTACCTGCAAATTTTATGATTTTGTTTTTCTTTATAGCTGAATATGTGTATCCATTCATCTTTGCAGGGCATTTAGGTTGTTTCCATTTCCTGGCTATTATAAATAGGACAGCAGTGAGCATAGTTGAGCAGGCAGGAGTGGGTTAGATATTGAGTTAAAGGAATGTAAGCCTCTTGGGCTGGCAATGCTCCCCACAAGAGCCATAGACTAACAATATCCCCAGCACTGGGCATGAGGAACCTTCTTTCAGGTGGTTAATCAATATAGTCCTTGTCATCTCCAAACAGTGTAGATGATTCGTGCAGTCCTTGATTGCCTGTCAGAGGTGGAGGATGGGCCTATGCTGCTAAAGACACCACACACTGAGAACACAGGACGTGGGCTAGTTGAGCTGGATCTAACCAGAAAAGCCTCGTCCCCCCACCCCCGGCAGTTTGACTCCCATGGTTTCAGAAAATACTATTCAAGTTCTCAAGAGGGGGAAACAGTTAAACAATCTCACCCAACTGTAACACCTATGAACTATGACGGTTACCAACATGGCAAGATAGGCATACAGGTGCAAGAAATCCCATGTCTGTGGCTGCCAACAGCTGTCTAATTAGACCTGGGTCTAACTCAACAAGAGGGCACTGGAAACCTAGTCAGCTTCATGGGCTAATGAGGTCCAGGACCTTAGAAAGTATATACTACTGCTACTCTGTGAGACCAGCACGATCCCTTCCTATGCTCCACAACTTAACCTTATGCCCATGGGGAAGAGAAGATGCCACCGCTTATCTAAAAAGTCCCTCTTAACAGCCAATGGAGACGATCACAGAAAACCTCAGCTCGGCCCAGCACAGAGATCAACAGATTGTGGGAAGCCTAGCTCCAACAGGTGCATCTGCATCACAGTTCCACAGTTCCTGCATCTATAGTTCAGGGAACATCACAGCAAAGGTAGCAGAACGATTAGAAGAGCCAGAATACCAGGAAGTCTGCAGTGAAGCCATCCTAAAAATGGCTGCACCAACAAGACCAGAACAATGGCAATACCAATGCCCAGGTGGGAAAATTTCATGGGTTCTCACCCCAAGACAAAGAACTATGAGCAACCAAAGACTGCTGGGAGAAGAAAAATTCACTTCTCTCGGGGATAAGACCCTATTGATCATCCAATAAGGAGTGATCAGCCTTGCAATCATATACATACCACCAACAAAGCAGACACAACAGGTTGTATTTATAGATAATTGTGCATCCATGTACATACATATACAAATATGTTTATAACAATAATAATCAAAGAAAAGAGGCTATCAACTTGAAAGTAGGGGGCACGGGGGCTTCAAATGAAGGTAGTTTGGAGGGGGAGTGGGGAGAGTGATGTAATTATATTTCTATTTTTGAGAGTTCAAAAACACTAAAAGCAATGAAAAAAGAAAAAAAAGGGCAAGACCTCATCTTACATAATTTACCTTTCCCAAGACTGTGTTAGCTGCCAGTCTACCCTTAACGCCCTCCTGGGGATTTGGCTTGAAACTGCTATTTCCTCTGGCCCAGTTCAGCCCACAAGCTGTAGGACATGTATGCACACCATACCAACCTCTGGCCCTTGGTCACATTATCCAGCGAGTCCCCAAAGTATTACTTATAGACTTGTAGATGTCATGATAAGAAGAATTTGAGGCCCTGTGTAGTACGTGGCTTTTCAATATGTCTTCCCGCTATTTCTTATTGATTTTAGCTGTGTTTCTCTTCCTGTGTCAGGATTTCCTTGTGTTTCTGTGAAAGAGACCTACCTAAACCACATCTCTCTTAAGTATTTTAATTCAAATGTAATAACCATTTACTGCTGTACACAGTGTGATATCAAACGCAGTCACGTGATCTGCGCTGATCAAATGGATGGTTGGTGCTTTCCCTATTATTTCTTTCTGCTTCCAACCTCCAAGCGCCTTTCTTCTAGTTCCTCTTAAGATACGTACCAGGTTATTGAGAATAACGGCTCTCTACTGTGCGGGAAACACCAGAAATGATTCCTCCTACCTATGTTTTGTCGCCTGTGATTGATTCTTCCCTCTCTCTCCCCTGTTAAATTTGTCTTTGTAATGTCATTTACTATTCTGGGTTGAATTATGCTCTCCCTAAATTTAGATGTTAAAGTTTTAACTCCTACTGACTAAGAATGTGGCTTTGTTTTTGGAACAGTATCCTTAAAGAAGTCTATAAACTAAAATAAGATCTCTTGGGTGGAGCCTATCCCAACACTGTTAGTCATATTAAGAAGTGATTGAGATCAGGACATAGGGCTGGAGCGCAGGTTCAGTTGGTAAAGTGTCTGTGGTACAAGCACGAGGCCCGGAATTGGGATCCTTAGCACCACTGTAAGAAGCCAACCCCTCTGGTAGGAGGAGAAAAGAGAGATAGTGGACATTCAGGCTCACTGGCCAGCCAGCCTATCTGAATTGGGAACCTCAAGGTCTCAGTGAGAAACCCTGTCCCAAATTTGCTGAAACCTTACTTACCCTTGGACTTCTGGAATCTAGAACATGAGGAAGTAAATTTGTATTTCTCTAGTTACACAGCCTTTGCTACTTGTGGTTATTATTGTTCTTGGTGAACGTTGGGTATGTTTTAGTCTTCATGATGATGTTTCCAGCCTACTGGACAGCATCTCACAAGCTGTGGCCCATAGGACGTAAGAAGCTCTAGTGTAGGTCTTGCATGAAAGTTTTTAGGAGTGCCGCCCAAAAGACCAATGGCCTTACATAACCATGGCCATGAACCATTGCCTGGAAGATCATTTCATTTTGTGTGACTTTTCTGAGCAGTGAGTTTTATAGAGTGGATAACAAAATGCTCTCCTGGAGACACAAATCCCGGTCAGAAAGCTCAGGTCCACGCATCCCTCTTGCTGGATTTAAAAGCAAATTCAATCACACAAACCCCCAAATTTCCTCCTATTTGTAAGAGTCTGCTATGCCTACCTTGCTCTCTGTGATCAAAATGGAACCCCTCTCTAGTGAGCCACAGCCCCCTCCCCCAACCCCTTCTTTGTCCCTTATGTCTGTCTGTTTTACCTATTACCCTGATAATTAAAACAAACAAGCTAGTGGGTTCTAGATGACCAGTTCTGAAATGCACTCACTGAACCAGAGCATCTGGAGGTGGAAAGTGTCTGAGAAAACCAGCAGTCTATGTCTGTGTCTGTGTGTATACACTCACATACGCTTTCTTGCAGATTCTCCATGTACATCATCATAGCAAAACCCCAAGAAGTGGTACATTGGAGAAATCTATCTGGCTTTATTCTCCAGGGTTTTTCATTTTTGAGTATGACGTACCATTTCTTTTTTTTTAATTGATTTTTATTGAGCTCTACATTTTTCTCTGCTCCCCTCCCTGTCTCTCCTCTCCCCTTCAACCCTCCTGCAAGGTCCCCATACTTCCAATTTACTCAGGAGATCTTGTCTTTTTCTGCTTCCCATGTAGACTAGATTTATGTATGTCTCTCTTAGGGTCCTCATTGTTATCTAAGTCCTCTGGGCTTGTGATTTGTGGGCTGGACTCTCACACAGTACCATTTCTTTGAATAACCTATAGGTGACATTCCATTGACTTACTATTCTGTGGAAGATGCTTTAGGAAGTGTTAAAGGGGATTGGTCCCACCTGAAGGCTAAGGGATGAATACCAAATGCTTAACATATTCATAATGAATACTTGTAAATGTTTTAAAAAATCCATGTAGAATTATATGACTTAGGGTGATCCTTGTGTATGTGTCTGTGTGTCTCTCTGTGTGTATGTGTGTGTATATATGTTATTTGATTTAGCAAACAGATCTTCATAAATGACCTCATAACACCCAGTGCAGCTTCAGCATTACCTGCCATGGATACAGTCCTTATAAAAGTGAAGTATTTTTCTCATTGCGAGAGAAAAATAGACTTTGGCTTGACGAGAGCCGTATTCCGATTGCTTTCGTCACGCCCCAGTGTCTGTTATTACACTATCATAATCGTGTCCCTCTCTCCATATTTCAGGCTGATGACCTGATTGGACAATAAACATCTTGTTACACAAAACTTACACCCATTATATCCGTAGCCATTTAAAACAGGGAGTATATGCAAATGAACCCAGATACCCTACTGTATTAGCTGTTTTATTAGAGTCATGATGCACAGATCCTGATCTGCATGCTCAACTAAATGATCGCAAACAGTTTTTGACATGTAAATTCACGGCTCTTCCCCCCCCCCCCCCATGCTTCCAGTGAGCTTGGCGAAACCAATTGGTCTATTTGAGTTATCCTCCTTTGATTTCTTCAAGAAAATCAATATGATAAAGTAATTCTTTCCTTCCATATTTTTCTTGGCGAAGCTCTTCTGAGAAGAGTCAGAAGGTGTTTTTTTTTTTTTTTCTTCAATTATTCCAGGCTTGTTTGCATTAAATCCCTTCCAGCAGGCGCCAGTAGAAGTGGTCCCTTAATAAGGATGCCTCCCTTTGAAATAAGCTAAATAAAATTTTACATTTAAGGTGAGTAAGAACCAGTTATGAAGAAAATTGCTCGATATCTGTTCTATTCTAATTTCTTTTCCCATCAGAGCGTCCCACGACTCCATTCTGAGGAGCAAGCGCGATGATGTACCATGCATAATTCATGGCCCTGGGCCTCCTACACACCCTTGTTTTTCTCCATCAGCTTTCTCCCTATTTAGATAAGGTCAGATCCTACTCTTCGTTTTTATCAACAAACTAACTTCTAAGGAATGTGACAAAAGACGCTTGGACAGTTTTTCCTCGGGAAGAACGCTTGATTGCGACAATCACGCAGGTCTCCATGAGGATATTTATAGAGTTTGTTTGGTGACTTTCATTTTGTTGGATGGCAGGATTCCAATTATTCTAAGTGGTTGGCATCCTTGTTTGTAAGGTTGCCTGGGGTGAAAGCTTGCTTACTCATTAGGAATAAAACAGGACCACGCCAAGACCCCAAAGAGTTTATCATCCAATGGTATTTCTTCTATGATTTTTCTCAGAATGGCATTTTACTTATGACAAGAGTACACCAGGTCTTTGGCTACATAAAGTACATTTCCAGCATTTACTGTTTTCCTTTCCCAGCTCAGTTTTCTTATCTCTTTTACAGCTGATCTTGCACCTCTTTTAGATAGTTCCCCAATTGGATAGCCGCAGGCATTTCAGATGCGGTTTATTTACAGTGAAATCCACCATCTTCTCCTCCAAACTGTCCTCCACCATGTAATGAGTTACACAAGCCATAAAATAACCCTGGACATCATCTTTGATTTCTCGTTCTACTCTTCACCACAACAGATCAGTAGCCAAGTGGGGTTAACTTTGCTTTTTCAGAATTCTTTGCACCTTTTCTTAAAATACCATTCCTAAGATGATATCTTGCTATTATCATTACTGAACCTGGCCACCTGGAGTCTACAGAACATTCACACTAGGCGTTGCTACTGTGGGTCATCTTTCCACTTTACCACTTAAAAATCTAGGTTGGAGTTGTCCACATGCTTAAGGGGACTGTTGACATTTCCTCCGTGGCGTGTCCTGTTACCCAGCATGCTCCATTAATCACATCCTTTGTGTGTGCACAACGTGATAGGACCGTTCTCTTGGGGCTAGTGATATGTAAAAAAGCTGGGATCTCTGCCCCAGGGAATCTAAACAATCTAGATGTTTTCTGTGATGGATGTGTGGGAGTGGGGATGGAAGGGAGATCATGCCTCCGTCGCCAAGGTGGCATTCCTACATACATACTCTTGTTAGAGCAAATACAGAAAGAGCCAATCGCTTTTAAAACCTCTCCAGTTTTAGTGCCCCCCACAGAAGAGTATTCTCAAACATAAATTTTGGTCTTTGAAATTAGGATCGCAACAGAGGGTTGCCTTCGACCAACCCTTTGGTTGAAGCCATGATTCTAAAATTGTTTCATCTCTATTCTGTGACCTGGTGTTTATAACTTCCAACCTCATGATACTTTCTCCTTGAGGGTGTGAGGACTCAGTAATATAGATGTGCCGGAGGAGGAAGATTCTGGGGCTACCTTGTGCAGTTCCATCCTTCCTTGATACCTTCCTGTAGTGGTAGATTTTCCTAATGGATCACACACAACACCAGGTTTTTGCATGATATCTCATCCAGATGGTTTTCAAGTTGTTGGGGTTTCTCAACTTCAAGGTGGCGAGTTCTCTGTTGCCTCTCCTGCACCCCATCACCTCCAGACCCCTCCCTGTCCATTCTGTATCCAGGATTCCAGGAGGGAAGCAGGAGCATTCCTCTTAAACAAGAGCAGATAACTCAGATGGAATCTCCTCAGCAAATCAGCTCTCAGCACCTGGCGCGCTTCCTTTAATGAAGCCCCTTTCTCTCCATGATATGGCTCCGTTCGGCACAGAGAAGCTGGAGTCTGTAAAATATTGTGTTTATCTGGCCTTTCTCAGAGGTACTGTCTGTCACCATCGATGTCTGCAGCAAATACAGCAATGGCATCGCTGGATGTGTGGAGCGATTAGATTTATGGGGCACATAAACCGCAAAGCTTCTAATAACCATAATTCCTTCCTTCAATCATAATACCAGCATTAGTGTCATGTTTTCCGGAGGATTTTATGTTTCTAAAAATATCTTAATTGTGGTTCCCATCTTTACCCTTTAATTCCTTTAACTCGAAAGTGAAAGGCCGTGCCAGAGATGCAGCTGGAGAAACAGCCCCCACCCCAGCACCCACATTGTCTATGTGGGCAGCAGGCAAGATTGATTGCCCATCTTGCAGGTTTTGCAAGTAAATTAGATATTTTTTTCTTGGAAAAAAAAAGGAGGGTTCACACTAATAAGGAACAACTGATGACGAATCAAATGTGAGGGTGGGGAGTGAAGGGAAGAATCTTTGTCCTTCCCCCTCCTCATCCCCTCCTCTTGTGTCTATGCCCAGGGTGATTCTGCCCAAATGCTTCTGACATCTTGTCCTGACCATTGGCATTATCTGAGAAGCCTGTGGAAAGATGCCAGCTATCAAACAATTTCCCCTTTGACCCATGTCCCAAAAGTTAGTTCGGGTGCTTGACACAGGAGTTTTGGCTTGTGGAGTTTCTCTGACTTGACACAGGAGTTTTGGCTTGTGGAGTTTCTCTGACTTGACACAGGAGTTTTGGCTTGTGGAGTTTCTCTGACTTGATACAGGAGTTTTGGCTTGTGGAGTTTCTCTGACTTGACACAGGAGTTTTGGCTTGTGGAGTTTCTCTGACTTTTAAGGATAAAAGGAAGGCAACACACACACATGACACCTGCAATACGTAACAGATCGGCACTCTTTTCCTGATTAATTTTAAATACTTTATGTAAACATTGCAGACTACCTATATTTTCACGGATCCACCCTTTCCTCTCTGTCCCATTGCTCTAGCCACACCATGCTATCTGGGTGGAGAGACGGCTCCTTTAAAACACTTTTGAATCTGGTAGTGGTAGTACAATTTTTTTTTCAGAACATATTTACTTTTCAAAAGTTTCACAGGTATCTTAATCATCTGCTCTTGCACATTAACACAACTTTCTATTTTTAAGAATTGATGGAATTTGGTATTAAATAATATGAATGTATCATTTGCTTTGAGAATTGTCTTTTTTTGCATGTCTTGCTGAGTGTGTTGAGGGTGCTCACTGCTCTTCTTAAATGTCATGAAAACATATAGATAGCGCACATATAGATAATGTGGACCAAGAATGGGTTTCCAGACGCGTTAGACAATGACAGAAAAGTCAATACAATTATACGGAACTCAGAAATCAGAAAGGGCTGCTCACAGAGGGTAGAAAGAGGAACTTTCTTACTTTCCATGGAAGGTAAGTGTGCACAGAGAACGAGAGATAATGAGCATGGTTGATTGAAGTGCAAGACAAAGATGTTGGCTTGTTACTGACTGAGCAGGGAAAGGCAGGAGATGGGCTGAAGTGAGTTCCACAGTCTCATTCTTGAAGGAGTGGGGCTGAGGTGGAGTGTGGGCTTGGGAATATGGAGTCCTATGTCTAGACTGCTGGGAATATGGAGTCTAGCTATGTCTAGATGCTTGGATAGAAAGATGTTGAGGTCATTCAGCACAGAGGGAAAATGGTGAGACTGGCAGACAAGAAAACTCAGATCATAACTGATGGCAATTCCAACATCAGTGATGTTCAGACAGAATGATTCCTTGAGAATGAGACCTGAGGAGTTCAAGGTGTGTCTGGGCTACATAGAGAAATCCTGTCTCAAACAACAAAACAAAATTAACAAAATGAAACCAGGTAGAAAGTTCTGAAAAGAGGGACAAGGGCTACAAAAAACAGGTTTAGTTAGAAACATTACTGGTCACGGGAACCTTGTCAGATGCTACTTGCCATCGTCCAGCCTTCCTACTACATACCATTTTCTGGAGACTTCTGCAAGGTAGTCTGTTTTGTTGTTGTTTGTTTGTTTGTTTTCAAGACAGGGTTTCTTTGTAGCTTTGGAGCCTTTTCTGGAACTAGCTCTTGTAGATCAGGCTGGACACAAACTCACAGAGATTCACCTGTCTCTGCCTCCCAAGTGCTGGGATTAAAGGCGTGCACCACCACCGCCTGGCTCTGCAAGGTATTCTTCTGTACACAGTACAACTGTATAAATCCTAGAAATGCCTGATACAGTCAGTGTCAGGTGTCTGACCAAAGTCTGGCTACTCCCTCATCTCATCTTCCTGAGTGAGGTGGAACAGGAATAGGCAAAAATAGATGTTTCTTTCATCTTCAAGCAATTCCATATCAATACACAGAAAGCATATATAGAAAAGGCTTCCAGCTTACCTTTTGAGACCTAGTACACTCTATTAAATCCCTTGTCTTTTGTATAAATGTAGACCAAACTGGGTTTTTGTTGCACCGAGTCTTACAGGTCTTACTTGGTACCCAGACTAAGGAATATGGGCTTCCAAAGCTGTGGACTTCCATAAATAACAACCCCAAATGGGCATTAAAGTGTGTGGGCATTGTTGGTAGAACTCTAGAGAGCTGAGATTCAGGGCTGCAGAACCCAGTCATCTGAAAGAGAATTACTTAACTTTCCGGAGAGTACAAAATACGGCAGCCATGTTTCCTGTTTGTTTGTTTTTTTGTTTCATTTTGAGATATGTGGTAGGAGCCAGGTGTACAGGTGGAGCACAAAATGCTGTTTCCATGGAAATTGTTCTATCATTATATTATGCCACTGTGCTCCCAGGGGCAAAGGGCTTAGAAGCACGTTGGCCAACTGAAGTATGATCATACATGATGAAGATGGATACCATAAGGCAAGCATGGTAAAGCCAGGATCTCATGCAAAGCTTCTAAGTAGCACCACCCAGGAAGGGATGTATGTTTTGTGTGTGTGTGTTCAATAGAAAGGGAACCCATCAACACAGCATGTGAGATCAAGCAACGGAACTTTAGATTTGTGCCATGTGGTGGTCCCAGTGGCAGAGTTGGGTCTGAAGACCCAACTTGCAATGCTGGTGGTAGAGGGGAACACTGGTTAAACAGAAAAACAACCCTCAACTTGAGGAATTCTCCAGGCCGCTTGGTCGCAGCTGTGCTGTGCGAACCTTTGGGAAAAGGCTGAAAACTCTAGGAAAAGCATGGTTCTGGCTGGTACCCAAAGGCACGCACCCCATAAACTGTGTCAGCACCCCATAAACATGCCACTTTTAATGGCAAGTGCATGTCCCTATTCACCACCACCGTTTATTCTACCCCAAAGTCTCCCGGAACTTTGTTTCCAGAATTCCTTTTATCTTAACCATTAAACCAGCCTTGGAGAGATATTGGGGTCAGCTGGCCTGGACCCGAGTCATAGCTCCTCTGACCTCACCTGAGCAGTAATCTAACTAGCGACAAAGACTGTTGAGTAATGAGAACAGCCTTGTGGCAGGCTTCCTGATCGGCTAGCCTTATTCGGAAAGCTAAGCCCATCAATCGTCCAATAATGGTTTATGAATGTTCACCGTGGAACAGGGGCACTTTAAAACATCTGCTATGGTGAGATAATGAACATGGGTAGGTGCCTGGGAGCGGGAGGGTATATTAAAGAGACATGCAGGAAGACAGTCACATGGTCAAGCATTCGCACAAACCGCGAAGAAAGACGCTGCGTGTTTGTGTCAGGAAGGTCAAAGAGGGGAGGAGACTAGTGTTACAACACAAAGAGACACCCAACCGAATCAAAGAGTAACCTACCTGGCCCCCAAGGAAAAAGAACAGAGAAGAGAAAAGGAGGAGCTTTCCGAGTGGGAAGACCCATTCCAGGTCAAAGAGTTTTCTACTCTGAGGCGCCCATATTTATAAGGAGAACGGTTGCCAACAGGAAAAGCCAGAGAGGAACACAGCTCTGGTTCCAAGTGCCATGAGGGGAAAGGAAGTCAGAGCTTGTATAGGCTATTTCAGCCCAAACTGAACACCAGGCTGTAGAGGGGGACAGTTAGCAAGGGTGGGGCTGGAGATGATAGACTTGTCCGCTGGTTTTGAGAAGTCACGGAAGATGAAAGAGGGTCAAAGACTGCAAGAAAAAAATCTGTCTTAATTTTGACATATACATAGTGCGTGTGTGTGTGTGTGTGTGTGTGTGTGTTTGAATCTCCTGCCTAAATTCATTAGAGTTTCTAATATGGTGTGCTAGAAGTCACAAAGTCTCGTCTTCTTCATCAAAGTACTGGTTAGTTTATTGTCAGATTGGCGGAAACTGGAGTCATCTGGGAAGAAGAAACATTAATTGAGGTATTGTTTGATTGGAAAGGCCTGGAGGCAAGGTTCTGAGACATTTTCTTGAGTAATGATGGATGTGGGAGAGACCACCTCGCTATGGAAGGTGGAACTCTGGTCATATGGTCCTAGAGGGTATAATAAAGCAAGCTGGCCAAGCCATGGAGAACAAGCCAGTGAGCAACACTCCCTTGTGGTTTCTGCCTCAGGTCCTGCCTTCAGGTTCCTCTCCTGCTAGAGTCCCTGCCTTGGCTCCCCCAAGTGATGGGCTGTGGTCAGGAAGTGTAAGCCAAATAAACTCTTTCCTCCCCAGGCTGTGTTTGGTCAGTGTTTTTTTTTTTTTTTCATAGCAACAGAAACCAAACGAGGCCACTTAATAACTGTGCACTTCAGAAGAACAATTTCTTTCAGTGCAACTAACCCTCTTCTTGCTTCCTTTATCTCTTTCTCCTTTACAGTCAAAGTTGCGTAGACAAGGAAATTCTGTCAATAAAGTATGCTTATTTCCTTTAAGAGAAATTTGATATCTCTTATTTTGTAATGAAGATAGAAAAGTTTAAGAAGCACATTTAAATATAATTATGTAGCTAGGCTAAAATACTGTGACTTATTTAATAAATAATATACATTACTAGTATACATCAGGAGTGTTTTTACATAATATGATTTGTTTTCAACAATATATTAATATCTGCACGTATTATATTAGAATATTATATTACATATGGGTATAGAAAGATAAGCTATGCAAATAAAACGGGGTATATGCATGTATTTGCATGGTAAAAGAGCTGATCAATAGAGTAATGCCATCCAAAGGAAGTAGAATGGTAGAGGACAGGATTTTAGGGAACCATCTCATTAAAGCTAAGTAGAAGCGCAAACGCCACCCACCTCAGAGTGATCGCGATGCAGTCATCGCTGGCAGAACCCAGGAAGCACCGCTTCAAACACCTCCTCAGATGATTCTCCGTCATGCTCACAAGTCTATGTATAGACCTGGCTTCTCCCTGAGCCCTATATTTGTATACCCAGCATCCTTCTCACCGTCTCTACAGCATATTTCAACAAGAATCCTCAACCGAATTTGTTCCTGGCAGAATTCTTTATCCCCTGGAAGCTCTCTCTTCCTTCAATCACGATGCCACCATCCATTGCTTGAGGAAAACCTCAAGTCACCCTTCATTCCTCAAGATCTTACGCTGCCTCTACTTCCTGTATGAAAACTCTGCAATGACTCCCAGAAGCTCCTATGATAGAGACTTGGCCCCTGGGTACTGATGCTATTGAGAGGAGGTAGGGACTGAAGGAGATGTGGCCTAGTTGGATTAATATGTCTTCAGGTGTGTGTTGGAACTCTAGCCTCCTGTCCCTTCCCCCCATGTCTCTGTCTCTTTCTCTCTCTGCCTCTTGGATGTCATGCCATGAACAGCCAGCTCTGTCATTTGCTCCCCACTGGGATTTTCTGTCTGATCACAGGCTTCTGAGACCTCTTTCTGATTGTGTTGATGTAACCAACCATCCTTCAGACACCACATGCCACATTTCCCAAAAATGACTTCTCCTTAGACTCTCCTTTCTCTCTACATGGCATGGAGGGATTGTGTGATCCTGGGTGATATATATTGTCCACATGCTAGGACAGCCAGCAGCTCACATAGTCATCCTCAATGTGTAAAGTCATCAGGAAAACTAAAACACCACCAATGGGTAGGTAGCTAAAATGGCATCAACAGAGGTAGGATTGGAAAAGAGAGCTTTGCCAAAGTCTGCCTTTTACCAAGAGGTTGAGATAGGACACTCCTGTAGAAAGGGAACCATATAAAACTATGTCTTACAGACATGAAAGAATTGTGTGGGTTTGAATATTGTTGTCCTTAAAGCATCGTTCCCATGTCTATTCCTTTTAACTTTGTAACCACAAGTAGCTGTCAGCTGACGTCAGTTCTGCGAGGATGTGTGGACAGTGCTGAACTCTACGTCTAGAAGAAGGTTATGCCGGAGGTTGGAAAGTGTACTGGGGAAGCATAAAGGGAAACAGTGGGGTTTTCGTAATGATCACAATGTATTCCTTAAATTATGACGTATTTCTTAAAGTAAAAAACAGAAGCCAATAATAAAGCTCTTTATGTAACCTTGGTAAGAAAACCTCTGTTTAAGTATCAAGTTGGCCTGAGCTCTTCAAGGCCACCTGAGTGCAATACGCCTGGTGGTCAGAAATTTTCCTTGCACTTGCACCAACACCCCTTCCCGCCTCAGTACTGGACCCAGGCACTTGCATTTATGATTAAGTTTATCCCAGGGTCTGTAAGGTAACATGCTGATTATATTCATGGATTGATCTCTCATGACAGCTCAGTTCTTCTCAATCTTTCCCCCCTATTTCTATCTCCAAGAAGAACTTCTTAGCAAAGGATCCTCTTAGCTGTTGGTAAGGTTGTCGTGCAACGACACTGGACACTGGTATTTTCCTACTGAGCAGACCAAACTAGAGCTGACTTCTGGAGAAGCTAGGCAACCTATTTCCTACCTTTCAGGAACTTCTGCTCTTCCCAGCACGTGACAGAGTCTAGCCTGAGGACTGACAAACACCCCACAGGAACCTTAACTACACCTGGTGGAGTCACAATGACTTCTCTGTGGCGGTCATCTTACGCATAGGCTGTTAGAGTCTGCTCTGAGAACTGCTCCATGGGAATTCAGCAAAGGAAAGTGCCCAAAGGAGGAAAATGGAGAGTAAATCTAGACCTGTTAAAGGAACAGATGTTACTTTGATTGACAGTATAGGGCTGGTCCTCTGGGCAGATGAGGAAGGAAATGAACTGTAAGAAATGGCTGCAGTACTTTTTCCTCCCCAAGACAGGGTTTCTCTGTGAAAGAGCCCTAGCTGAGCTGTCCTGGAACTTGCTCTGTAGACCAAGCTGGCCTCAAACTCACAGAGATCCACCTGCCTCTGCCTCCTAATTGCTGGGATGAAAGGCGTGTACCACCACAACCTGGCAGCTTTAGGACTTTTAAGGAACCATGAAATATGAGAAATTATTTGCAATGGAAAGTAGTACTGAAACAAATGAGTGAAACTCACAGGGATATTATATAAAATATTTATTAGCTTACATTAATTATAGAAAATGGTGGGGAGTGAGTATTATTACACTTTCATATGTGTTTGTAATGTATTTCGGGCATATTTACCTTCCCTTGCCCTCTTGTGCCCTTCTCCTGCTGATCTTTCCAGCAGTCCTATTGGTTATTTTCTTGTCTATTTATTTAATTGAGGTTATTTAAGAGCATGGAGTCTTAGTTTCTTTTTCATCACTGTGACAAAACACCATGACCAAAGCACCTTATAGAACATTGAATTTGGGGCTCACAGTTGCAGAGGGTTAGAGAGTCCATGACCCTCACATCAGGAGTATGGCAGCAGGCTGGCAGGCACCACACTGGAGCAGATGCTCAGAGCTAACTGGAGGCAGAAAGAGATCACTGGCAATAATGATGTGGGCTTTTGCCACTTCAAAGTCCACCCCCCTTTCCCCCCCCTGACGCATCTCCTTTAATAAGACCACACCCACTAATCCTTCCTAAACAGTTCCACCACCTGGGGACCCAAGTATTCTAATATATATGGGGGCCATTGTCATCCAAGCCACCACAATGGGCATCTTATCAGAGGCTACACAACTGAAGAAAATGTCTCTCCCTCCTCCAGACACCATTAGCTACCTTTACTGTGCACCGGAAGAAGCCTTCTGGGGCCACAGACAGGAAGTCCAGGTGCTTCAAAGGGTTTCTGCCCCCAGAATTGTTGAAGATGAGAGTAAATGATCAGGAGGCAGGAAGTGGTTAGGTGTCATGTTCCTAGAACCAGAAGGATCCATGACAACTGTGTCGGTCAGCTTCCTGTTACCGGGACCAAGCATGTGATGCAATCAACTTAAAAGCAGAAAACATCTTTTGGTGTTTGTAATTTTAGAGGCTCCGTCCAATTCATCTGCTGTTTTGCCCCTGTGGGGAAGCATGAGTGCGTGGTCAGGAAAGCATCCTACCTGATAGTTGCCAAGCAACAGAGAGAGAAAGGAGGTGCCAACACTCCTTTAAAGGTATGCACATGTGTGATCAGAAGACTAGGCTGAACTCTTAAACGTTTCTCCTCTTCCCAGTAGTGATCTGGGCTGGGGACTAAGGCTTTAAGACATGGGCCGTTATGAGACATTTGTTCAAACCACAAGAACAGCTATAACCTATTCAACAGTGAGAAGAAGCGATGCGGTGGAATTCTTAATTGCTTAGGTGCATTGAGTGGCATTTCACACTGCACCCTCCTAGGCTGATCCTACACAAAGAAGGGAAGTTATTTCCAGTGTTCATTGCAAGCAAAACACGGCCCCTTTCACACAAGGGGCCAAGTGTTTATTGACACAGCAAAGATTGTGGAGGCTAGAGTCTCTAGAAGTTGCTGACCTAAGAGGAAGATCTAGACACAGAAAATACAGCCTTAGCCCCATGGGCAAAAAAGGCAAAATGGAAATCTGGTTTGTTCTCTGTTGGAAACTTCCATGGGAATATCTGAGAGGACCTGATACTTGGAGGTTGCGCTTCTCTGGTACACAGGTCTAGCTGGAGACTTAGCGACAGTGACTCTTCCTAAAAATATAGGCTTCTCCCTGCAAAGAATGTGTAGTGAGTTCCATCCTGTTTGTGCATATGGTCTCCTTGGAATTGTGCAGAGTTCTGCGTGGGGATGATTCATGCACAGCAAAACCTTCAGGCATGTGGCCGAAATATCCATACTAAAACCTACAGTAAAACGCACACAGACTTGCCTTAAGAATCTCTGGAGGAGAGGTACAACTTGCGGAATTTTGAACACCAGCTTTATTTTTCCTCTGAAACGTCATTAAAACTCACCATGGCAATGTCCTTCTGCCAAGTACCATCCTGGAATTCGCCTGGTCTAGCCAGGGCCAGAACCCACAGTTTGCTCTCCTTCCCGGAGTCCTGAGTCAGCTGACTGCTTTGTTAGGGAGGGTACTGTTGCATACGAAGTGGGTTGTAACTAATTACCTGTGGGTCTCCCTAGGTGAGCTGCAAGGATTCTGCTTCCTCACCCCTTCTTTCGTGGCAAGAAATCACTAATGAGGCTGGTAAGGGAGATGTGACATGTGTGTGACTCCGAGGCAGGGGGATGCGAAGGGGAAAGCAGAACCCTTTGTTGTGAGCTCTTAGCGGATGCTTTGTCGGTGCTGATGGTTAATTACCACCACACAATGCCGTGGGTGATTAATTGACCTTTCTTAGCAGAAACAAAGGCCGCTCACCAATATAGCAGAAAGCAGAGCGCATGCTTGGTCGCCTTGCTGCTTCCACCAGGGGGGTAACTCTCCATCTGACCCCCTCCTCCTGGCCATGCCTACTTACAAGTAGTACTTCCTTTTGTGGGTCTTTACCCATCAGGCTTTGCGTCTATTGGCAAACGTTACTTTCAGGGTATTAAGACAGACTATTTTATTCTGAAATGAGTTGTTCCTGTTACGAAAACAATAAGGCAAAACAACAAAAACAAGAGACAATGCACACACAGGAAGTGTCTTCCTCGTTTCTACTTCTAACGCCTTTCCAGTAGGCCCTAAAGCAGTTTGGGCTTGGTGAACTCGGAGTCAGAACTGAAGCTTTTTCCTTACGGCTGCTGGAAGCTCGCGTTTTATCTGCAGCAGGGAGCATTTTCTTTAAGCACAACACTGTACGATACCGAAGAATGAACCATGTGGATTAGACCCCTCAGGAACTCACTACGTAGCCAGGAAGACAGATACATATGGAAGTTTTATTTGGGTTGTCCAGGCTCCCTGCCCTGTGGACCCACACTACTGTGGCCTCCCTCAGAGCTGGTAGCTCCCACCAGCTCTTCTCTTGAGTTCCTGGCTGCTGGACCTGCTTCTCTCTTAGTGGCAGTCCTTCAGGTACTGCTAATAGATCATGCCCAGGGGAGCTCACTGTTCCTACCAAAATTGCTCTTTTCTCTTGAATTCTCTCTTTGGGTTATATAGAGTTCCTGGGATGTCTGAAGTCTCCTCCTTCCATAATGTAGCTGAATCTATCTCTGGATCTGTCAGCTTTTATTCTTTATAGCTTCCGCCCTTCCTTTCTTCTCCCTCTCCCATCACCCGCCCCAACAATCATTCATTGCCTGCCTAAACGTTTGCAACAATCCCCTATAGACATCTTGGTCTCCGACTTCTCCCGTCCTCAAGAGTGCTTTTCTTAAATGGGAAGTCCGATTCTGTTGCTTCGCGGCCCCTGAGAAGCTTCCACTGAGGGAAAGCTCCTGAGCTGGGCGGGTGATCCCATCCAGATCCAGCCCCACCCCTGTGTGGAACTTTGGGAAATTTGTATTTCCTCTGTGCCTGGCTCTCTCCCCACAGCTCTCTGGCCTCCCTCCTACCCACTTACCTTCCCCACCCCCACTCTATTGCTAGATATGTTTTTCACTTAAATTTCTCTTGCATATGGCTTCCCAAATGAGCATTTTCCTGGGGATTCAAATCGATTTTGCCTTTGCTGCTGCCCTCTGTCATCCTGGACTTGTTCCCTATGGTGCCTAGCTGCACAGGACTCTTTTTTTTTTTTTTTTTTTTTTTTTTTTTTTTTTTTTTTTTTTTTTTATCAAGAGTGCCATTCCCAGGATCTTATGATGTCCATTTGGACAGGGCTTGGCGTACAGTTTTATTCCCAATCATTTAGCATAATCTCTGTTCCTAATGAGTTCAATTAATTGTTATAGAGTATATGAACAAACTCACAGCATTCCACAGGGGCTAGCCTTTTGATAATTATTTTTTATCACTGTTTATTTATTTATGTCTGTGCGAGTGTGGATATGTGTGTCTCAGTGACGATGTGGAAGTCAGGGTAAGTGGAGGGCATGAAGGTGAGACTCTCTGGTCAGGATTAGCATCCTTACTAAAGAGACATCAGAGGGTCCCCCTTTTCATTTATAAATAGAAGACCGGGTGAGCACATAGAAAGACAAAGGGCACCTGCACTCCAAGAGAGGGGGCTTTGGAATAAAGTTCATCTTTCCAGTGCTTTGACCTTGAACTTCATAGTTTCAGAACTATGAAAAATACACATGTGTTGTTGAAGGAAACTAGCCTAGGGTATGTTGCATGACATTCCAGCCAGACTATGATAAGAGAAAGAATTTCAAAGGTACAATTTCATGTATTAGGAAAGACTGATGGGAAAATCTACTTCATAATAGCTCATCTCTCTGTCAATGATATCATCTACAAATGTATCTTGTCTTACACAAATGATATCTGATAGGATATTTGTTATAATCGTATATATTGGCCAAGTCTAAGAAAAAGTCAAACACACACATAGTTCTATACATCCCTAGGGTGGATTTCCCCACTGTGACCCTAGACACTCTAGGATGTGCACTCAGCTCTTGCTATCCTTTCAAGCTGCCTCAAGGACAGTACTTTACTGACATCGACACCTCCACCCTTCTGCCAATAAGCTGGGCTGAGAACAGGTGATGGAGGGGAGGAAGGCAGGCGTTGCAATCTGAGATGTTCTTTTGTACTCTAGTGTGAGCCAAGATGGGATTTCAAAGCCAATTAAAGGCCACAGGGGGTCAGCCTGGCTTCCCTGAGACAATAATAAGGAAACATTTGGTGTCAACGAAACAATCATATCTTGAATTTCTACCTTCAGTGATGGGTGTTCACGTTATTTCAGTGCCAGGATCTCAATGACATCCGTTTCTATTCTCTTTTCATTCGATCTTCCTTGGGCTTCATTTACCTCTGTATTTGTTGGTTTGGAGAGTGTCTCATGTTTCAGTACTGCTAGGCAACACATCGTACATAAACACATGCAAACACGTGTCTGGGATCTGCTTTCCGTGACTCTATAACCAGCAGGAATTATGTACACAGCACTACAGAGCATCACTGCATGGAAGCCACTCTCATCTCTACTTCTTTTAAACAAGTGCTTATGGTGCCTGTGCTGATGGATTATTAAAAACAATACTCAGAATTCATGTGTTGATTCCTTCATAAAATTCAATTCAAATGAATTATTAAGAAAAGGAAAAGCAAATGTATATACAATATGAACGCTTCTATTAAGTCATGTGAGCAAGCCTCAAGACAGAGACCACCTTCAAGGTCAAGGTAGAAGCAATTCTGAAGGCCTTTGACCTTGCACTTCTTAGCTCCAGAGTTACAAAAAAAAATGTGTTGTATAATTAATAGCCTAGTGTGTTGTCAAGATTGTATGTGTGTTTGTGTGTGTGTATGTTTGTGTGTGTGTGTGTGTGTATGAATGATCACTCTCCATCTCTGAGTAAATGAATATCTACTTATATGTTGAGTAGTGTAGAATGATTATTAAATAAACCAGCCCATAGGCCTATTTCTTGGCCCCACCATTAGGGTACTCTCTTGGAATTGCCCAGAAAGTTCTGGTTCATCAAAGCCTGAGGTCTTTTCTACATGCACCCTATGTCCAGGTTCTCTTTTCCATCGGAAGACATGAGACATGGTTCCAGCTGAAGCGACCTGTGTGTGCTCTTTGTTTCAGGTCCTAATTTAATCAGAAAGGGGAGCTTGTAGGGCTAGTGGGCAGCGAGCACCCCTAGAAATAACTGTGGGGGGGGTTAGCATGATGGTAGTATCTTTTCCTTCCAAAATAATCCTTTCAAAATAAAAACCGTAAGACATTGAAATGGTAAACATGTCAACAGATAGTAGTTACAGGTATGAGGGTTTCTTACATGTGGTCTCCTGAGACTGAGGCAGTCTAGTAGCTGAGAAATAGATAGCTCCAGAAGACAGGACAGAGGTGAGAGGTGGAGAGACTCTGAGATCTCTTCCCAGGGTTGATTTTGTAAACAAGGGCTCGACAGCCGATCTTTAATAGTTACCTAAGTGGTAGGTAGAGATAGAGCTCCCCAAATTGTCAGACCCTTGTCCACTGCTGCAGAAGCTCGGACTTTGCAATACCAGAAATCACCCCCTGATTCTCAAAAACAAGAAGATATGTATTGTATAGCCCTTTGAAATGAAACCAAAAAAGGTTACTTCTAGAATTCAGTTATCTATCATTTATAGATAAACTACCTCTTAAATTTATTCAGCACATTTTTCTGAACAATTCCCAATATTTCTGTCTAGCTATTGCTGTCTGTGCTCATTGCTGTTGAGATATCATCCCTCAGTAACTGATTTAGTCAACTACTTTTTGTGTGTGTGGTGCTTGGGATTGAATCCAGGACCTCACACACGCTTACATGTTAGGCAGGTGTTCTACCCCAGCCTTGAGTCAGAAATTCTCAATGCTGAGATTGTCTAGTAGCTAGTAATTGGCAGTGTGGAAGAAGCCATAACAATCTCTCTATGTTTGTGAGAGTGGGCTTGTTAGACAATTACTGTTGATGTTTATTTTTGAACCCCAGAAGATCACAGTGCTTCATTTATTGCAGGCTGAAAGTGAAGGCAATTGGAGACTGTCTGAGCACTTTCCTTAGGCTGAAAGGCAACGTTTACTAAATGGAGGCTCTTATGGAGTTGTCAAGGTACTATTTCTTCAGTGTCTCTCATGATTGCTTTCATGGCACCATGGATCCAGAGATCCAGCAGATCAAAGGACCCAGTGAAGCCTGCCTCACTTGGAAGTTCAGATTCAGTCCGGGACTATAGCCTTGTGGTAGAGTGCTTGCCCAGCGTGCCCAAGGCCTTTTCAGTCCCTGGAAGTAGGCGCGGGGATGGGGTGGGAGAAGTCTGTGTCTGAACTTGCCCCAACTTAACCCTTTTCAGATGAAGAGTGTGGCAGGAGCTATAGCTAGTGTTTCTCGCCCTGTGTGTTTATGATCCCTTTCATAACCATATGCAAAGTAGAGGGTTCGCTTCCATGGCTTTGTTCAACCCACTCAGGAGGTGGAGCGGGGGCATCTCCCAAGAAATGCTATGTGACCTTCTACTCTCCAGCATGTCACTTAACTGCTATGGGGAATTCAGTGCTTAGAGCATCTTCCAGACAAGCCTGCCTTCTGGAGCTTCCGAAGCCTCTCCAGGCAGGGTCACTCACAAGCACAGCTTACGTGTTGTTGAGTCTGCTTTTCTCTCTGTGAAGTGGTGGTCTTGGAGAGGGTAAGTTTGAATTCATTATACAGTGTACATACAGCGCTAACTAACGTCCATCCATCTGGTATCTGGTGAGTACCTGCCATGGCGTCTTCTGTTTAGGCTAAGCAGCCATTCCGCTTGGTCTGTTGTCACTGGGTTCAGAATGAGAAGATAAAGTTACCAGTCCTTTGATTCAAGTGTATCCCCCACACCTAGAATCCCCACCCTTGACTGTGGGAGCGTGATCCAAGTCCATTCCCGGACTGTTCATTATCAGGCAGCCAAGAACTTGGAGAAGTTTCCAAACTCGTGTGGATACAATCACATAGGTAGTCAACCCCAGAGACATCTTTGGAAACCGCTCTGGTTTCTACACAGGAAAACAGCTTCAAGTTCCCCCAGGTTAATAAGCTATCTAATATTAAGAAAACTTTTGGGACCCATTTTTTTTTTAGCATATTCTCCCACTTAGCTGTGTTTGCTGAGGAACCTCAAAGCTGAGCTGAGCAACAGAGGGAAACAAAAGGAATTCATCTCTGAAAGCCCACAACGTGAAACCCCTCTTGTACCTAATAAAAGGAAGCTTAGACGAGAAACGCAAGGGTCCGAGGGGTTTCAGAATGTTTCTCTCCGATCCTCTCAATCTCCTCTGTCAAGCTCACGTCAACCTCAGCTTCAGACAGATTTTTACAAATGAAATACCTACATATTTGCTCAGGATCAAACTGGAGAGTTCAGTTTATGAGTTAGCCACGAGTCTTCCCTTCAGCTAGTGACAGATGCATACCCAAATTCCAGGACGTCAAGGAGGTTTGCACTCCGTTTAACTTTAAGTAGTTTCATTTGCCACATTGTCCAGTCACGGCATTAGTTAAGAGACTTTTATCAGATGGGGCTCACACTTCATACCTCAGCCCTGGGTTCTAGGGCTACCCGCTCTTCACATTGCTTTCATGGTGGCGATTGTCCAACAGTCTGAGCATGCTAACTTTACTGAACTGAACACTTAGAAGTGATTAAAATAGTAAATTTATTTTACATATACAGACAATAAATATGAATATTCTAAATAAGTAAATCTGGGAATTAAAAGGCTATGAAAGATAATATTACCTTGTGAAGGTTTTTAGGACGGTTGATAAACTTAAATACAAACAATGAAGTCGTATTGAGAATTTATAGTCGTAAGAAGTTAGTGCTGAGTTATTTGATAATTCTAAAAACCAATAAGAAATGCTTTGGCGGAAGGACCTACCTAACCTGCAGATTTAGACAAAAGCATTTCTGGTTGACTGAAAAGTTAGGGGTGTGAAAGGGCTGGGCCTGCAGTCACCCATCTGGAAGGGAATCTCAGGCTGAGAGGGTTAAAAGCTGAGGTGATGGCTTCCGGAGGCCCAGGAGAGGGGTAACAGTTGGGAAGTAAGCCACGAGGCTGCTGTGTCCGCTTAGCAGTTAACTGCTATTCTGTTCTCTGTGCCCACTTCTAAGGGATCCTAACTTCCCTCCTATACTTCACAATAGCCATCTCTGTTAAC
Source organism: Alexandromys fortis (assembly GCF_014885135.2). NCBI lineage: Eukaryota > Metazoa > Chordata > Mammalia > Rodentia > Cricetidae > Alexandromys > Alexandromys fortis. Next base: position 8,578,750 of record NW_026067898.1, read on the forward strand.
CAAGGGATATGATATTTTGCGGATATGGCCATTTTCTGGGGGGCAGAACACAGAGTAGAAAACTCTCTGAGCAACATTTTAAAAAGTGGAAGTGATTTAGAATTGCTGGAAAATATCTCTTTAGGAGAGTTGAATTTTATGAACTGAGGACTCTAGCAACTCAAAATGAAAATAAGGACATGGATCTTTCTAGTGTATTTTGCATTTAAAACAAGAAAGATGATTTGTGAGTATTTTAGAAGCAAAAGAATTCACAAAATTGTTTATATGCTAATTAAAAAACCATTATCACTTATTCATCGCAGTAAGTCTGCAAGTATTCCTAGTTCCAACGACTTGCAAGCCTCTGTCCTTTACTGGGTATATTAGCTTTTATTTTATGTGGTATTTCTTTTTAAATATTTCATAATTCTGACTGGGTTATCCCTCATTAGTTCAAATTGTTGAATATTTTATCTACCTAAATATTCAACCTAAATATCTAGCCTAAATATCTACCATGTGACTTATGAACAGACCATTTTCAGAGCAAATTTTTTTAAGAGCAAAGTTTTGCATGTAGAAATTATTCAGAGATGTTAAGGGAGTATATATTAAGGGAAAAGCATCAGAGATGAAAAAAACTAAAACAAAGTAAGGAGTAACTTGTGTAAAGGAGACAAAAGTGACTTACCTGGGAGAAGGGGCGCAGGCAGGTTTATGATTATTTTGGTAATTTAAGAACGTAACAGTGGAGAGGAAACAAAGTAACAGACAAGAATGAGAAGAATAGTGTCTCCTGGGCTTTGTGCTGGAGAGAAATCCGGGGGAAAGTACTTAGCCACATTCTTGGCTTCTCTCTGATGTCTCACTTTGCAGGCTCCACACTCAGCATGAGCAGCTGGGCACAGAACAGTGATTGGGATCGGGATAAGGAATGGAGAGGATCATATAATGCTTGCTGCTGAGAGTCTCAGTGCTGAGGAGATGTGTTCCGTCGCAACAGCTCCCATTCCAGAGGCCGAGAAAGTCAAGATGAGTTCACACTCCTGCGTAGCTACAGAGTTGGATAAGGTGATGGACTTCAGAGCCCTGCTGGTCCTCACCGTGTGAACTACATGGGTTAAAATCAGAACCACTGCTTCTATGACCGGGGACTCCGCCCCTTGAGAATGCATGTGCAAACACACACATATTGATTACATAAGAATATGTAGTTATGGCTATGGCATAGATGGCCATAAGGAAGAATCAAGGCTTTGTGTAAAATTTCAAACTTTTACAAAGTAAAGAATAGGAAAATTGACTCCCATGTACTTCCCCCAAACTCCCAACTTCTTTCATAATGATCCACGTTCGTGTCCTTTAATTTTGAAATATAATATATTTTATATATGATTTAATTATATATTTATATATTATAATAGAATATTATATATACATAAAATTGAAAAATCTTTTTTATTTTGACAAACATATATATGTATATAACACATTTCATTTTAGCCTCTCTGGGTTTTTCTAGGGATCTAAATGGGGTTCAAATCAAGTGGGTCCCATTTTAAGCACTAGAATGACTGACACATGCGAGTGACCCCCCCTCCACAAACACACACACACACACACACGACCTGCCAGGGTTTGGGTGTGTTCTCCAAAGACTGTTGTGCTAGAGGCTTGTTCCCGAACACAACACTGGGAGGCAGTGGAACTGTGGGAAGGTGAAGACTGTGAAAGGCTCTTGAGCAACTCAGGATGTGCTATTTAAGGGAACTGTAGGACCATGGCCTCTTCCTTTTATTGGTTAATGAATAAAGAAGCTGCCTTGGGCCCACGCATGGCAGAACAGAGATAGGTGGGGAAAACTAAACTGAATGCTGGGATATATAAAGAAGGCAGAGTAGGGGAGACGCCATGTAACCACCAGAGAGGAAAGACGCGAGCTGCCAATTGGAACTTTGCTGGCAGGTGCCTCGTTGAAAAATATAAAATAATGAAAATGGGTTAATTCTAGATGTAAGAGCTAGCTAGCAATATGCTTAAGTGATTGGCCAAGCAGTGGTTTAAATTATATTGTTTCCGAGTGATTATTTTGGGTCTGGGCAGCCAGGAATGAACAAGCGGCCTCCCCCAACAGGGAAAGAAACATGTTCTGAAGTAAAGGATTTGGACCTGGAATGACCTATAAAAGGAGACAGACACACAGAGAAAGGAGAGACACAGAGAGACAGAGAGACAAAAGACAGAGACAAAGAGGAAGTGAGAACGACAGGCAGACATATCTGGTGGTTTGAATGTAATTGGCCACCATAATCTCACAGGGAGTGGCACTATTAGGAAGTGTGGCTTTATTGGAGTGGGTTTGGCCTTACTGGAGGAAGTGTGTCACTGTGGGGTCAGGCTTAGAGGTTTCATATGCTCAGAATACTGCCCAGTGACAGTTGACTTCCTGTTGCTGCAAGTTGTAAGACTCTCAGCTAGGTGCCGAGTTTGAAGTTTGCCCAGCTGGGTTTTGGTGTTTCTTTGGTTTAGTATTTCCTTGCTATGCTCCCTTCCCTGTTATGGAATGGCAATGTATATGCTGTGCCATTATACATTGGAAGTATGTGATCTGTTTTTTGATTTTGATTTTACAGAGAATTATAATTAAGATATTGCGTGAATCTCAGAAGAGACTTTGAACTTTTAAACATTGATGGCCTCCACAGGCACCTGTTCGTGTGTATTCAAGGCATGCACACGCATGCATACACATATATACACAGAGTTAAAGATAAATTTAATCTTTAACAAATGTACTTATATTTCTGTTTTATTTTTATACAAAATTCCAGAAGTTGCTTTATTGGTCAGTCAGTACTTATGCTATGTAAAAGGTTTTGTCTTTTGGTCTTTGGTTTGTTTCTTTCCCCAGTTTGTTCTTCCTCTGACTTTCTGTGCAAGTCTCGCATGCTTTGGTCTACATCCCCATTGGAACACTCCTAGGTTTTTGCCATGTTCTTCCTTTATGCTTTGTTATTCTCAATCAGTAACCTTGAGATTGATTTTGTTCTTTTCCTCCTTTTCAAAACTACAATAAATTCTTTGTTGAACTTCAAAGTCTCTAATATTTTGTACTGTGGACACGTCTCTCTTTTAGTCCTCCACAGGGGTGGACTTTCCGGGTTCTTAAACTTTACTCTTCGTGATCTCTTTTGTTTCCTCCTTTAAGAAGCCAGTGTGGTAACCCCTGCCTCAGACAGCTAGTGGCCTCATTGCTGAGAGCTTTCCAGAAACGCTCAGCTCTGAAGCACCTTTGAATCGTGTATAAAATCCATGCCCAGCTTTTTTTTTTTAAAGTAATAAATTTGCCAACCACATGCCTTTAAGAATCTGCTTTGTTTTTTTTTTTTTCCCCTCCCGCAGCTGAGGACCACTGTTGGTTTACTTTGGATCTGGGGGAGCACATGAACCTTTGAGGATGGAACTAGATGCTGTTTGATGCTGAGATGCTTGCATCCGCTCCAGGTGCACCCCACACAAAGGCTGAGAGCCTGGTGTTGGCGTAACTGGTAGACGAACTGCTGAGTTAGCTGAAGGCTGCGGCTCCAAAGCCCGCCACTGAAACACTCTCCTCATTGATTTTTTTTAAAAGCTGGATTCCTTTCTCCTTCCTCATCACAAAAGCTATCTTCACTGTGCGTAAAGGTATTGGTCACCTGCGTGTGATATGCCAAATCAGAATCTGTCCAGGCAATTGTCATTCATGGGATAAAGGGTTCGCATGCTCGCAGTATTAAAGTCGGCCATTCTTTAATGTTCAACAGCAATGAAACTGTTACTGTTCTGTTTCTAGTTTAGTGTTAGCCACAAAAGGACAAGTTAAGATTCGAGTCTTGCATTTCTCATCATCAAAGGAATTTCCTGATTATATTGCATAGACTGGCTAGCAAGAGGATACTCCAATTCTCCCCGTGTGCTATTAAGACAAAACTGACTGCTTCCCTCCAGAGAAAGCCCCTTTGCATTTCTTGGGAGATAATTTTGAGGAGAAAATTGCTGGGAACTTGATGCTGGAGCAGACAAGTTTTCTTGATCTCAGAATAAAGGACCCTAGTGGTTTCTGGCTCTCTGGGGGCCAGAATGGCTCCAAGGCAGACTCCCAGACCTTTCCTGGCCTGGGCAGTGAGGGAAACTACCCTTTCAAATTTACCATCACAGAAGCTGAGATTTCTGCCCAGGCTTCCAAACACCATCCATCCCTTAGGGGCTGGCTGGCGCTGTGTTTTCCTTAGCACCAACGACCCTGTTTTATTCTTTGACAAAAGAAACTGGAAGGCACAGAGCAAAGCATCGCTCTTTTCTCTCCCTTTCAATATTATACTCTGGAGAAACTGAGGACAATTTATTCTTAACCCTTCACCCTGGGGCGCTGTCCAATGCAAGGTCATCTGTCGCTTAGTTTATCAGCTCCAGAAACGTGGTGAGGTCACATCAAAACCGCAAGAAGTCGTTTGAGCCATTGTGTGCAGCTTTGGGAATGTGGGGGTGCGGGCAAAGATGAGCACTCCAAAGAGGCTGCTCGCAGCTCAACTCCTCCCTTTCATTCAGCTCAACCGTCTTCCCGGGAAGTGTGCAGACCACTGTGGAGCTGGTTTACAGTGACCAGGGCAGCTGTAGACTTCCATTCACATTCCATTAACTTCCCTGGACCACGCTCAGGGTCTTTCTCTACTTTTTGTGTCATTTGTTACCACCTTGGGTATAAACTTGATACAGACTTTGATTATGTTTATAGCTCGAGCTGCTCAAGTACAGACTACTCAAAGCTCCTTGGCCTTCTTCCAGAAGCTTCTTTATTGCCTTCACAATAGCATGGAACAAGCTCTCAAACAACCAAATTCTTTAACTCAAACTACGGCACCAGGTCTTTCTTAGCTTCCCCTTTTCTACTGCAAAAGAGACCTGTGGATGGCGGATCTTCTCCATTGGGGGGTCCAAACAAAATCCCACATGATTGACAGAGGCCCACACAGGGTCAATCAGGCTACACTTGACATCCGATCAGGTGAAAAGTCAGCTCCAGAAACTTGGATAGGACCTTGGCTGCAGAAATAATTTTCAAAGAAAATTAAACTTTCTAGATGGTTTAAACACATGTTTTTAATACTTATTAAATATCTTTTCTCTCTGGAAAAAAAACATGCTTCAAGAAAATGGAGAAAAAGATAAATATCAGGCAAAACAATCTTTTCTGCAAATGTCTCAGGGTAAAAGCAAATGAAAAATGTGCTTACAAGGTAGGTTCTGTCCTTATTTTGGCAATTTGTTTTTTTTCTTTCCTCTCTTTACTGTGTGTAGAACAGTTCACTTCATAGGACTTCTGAAGTAAATATCTAAGAGTATATAATGGGCGAGAGCAGGTGATGTTAGCCTGTGTTTTATTGCAGTAGCTAACTGCAGGTGTTTCTACTTTCCAGAGATAGTTTAACCTGCCCCCCTCCCCCAGGACTCATCCGAGCAGAGAGCTGAAGATCATCTCATGAGAGACCTAGAGCTCAAATACCTCTGTAGTGTCAATACTGAGGCTTTTGTTGTGTTTGCGCCCTGGGCAAAGCTTCCTTTCTCTTAGCACGGGAATTGATTCTTTGCTGCTCTGTCCTGTTCAGAAAGTCTGAGTTATAGGAATCTGCAGGGGAAGAGGGCACAGAGCTAGGGAGCACTCTATGGCAGGAAAAAGGACAATTGCCACTCTCTCTGCTCCCCAAGCCCCAGTACCCCAGTCTCCTCCCTAGCGCTGCAACAGAACACCAGCTGAAGCCTCACTTTCCTCTTGTCCCCCCTCCCTGCCACATCTCACGTGGATCCCCAGACTATCCCCTCCTGGCCTCCTTCCCCAGACTCATAGCTGTGTCCTACCCTGAAACTCAGGTGGACACCCCTGTCCAGCCATGGGTCATGCCTGCAACACCAACAAAACAAACCAACCAACAAACAAAGACAGGTGGACTACCAGTAGAACTCTTTCTGTTCCCCTGAATACAATCCCTCAATTTTCTCCCTAGTCCTGCAGCAAATGACCAATTGCAGCCTCTCTTCCCCCTGCCCATGTCTCCCATGAATCCCACGGATCCTCCGCTCCTCACCACCCTCACACTCTGCATCCCAGCCTCCAACACCAGCAGGTATTTCCTGTGAACACAGCAGCCAAACAGACCAGTAAAACAGACAATAAGCAGCCATCACACACTCTGAAAATCTAGAGGAGAAACAGAAACCAAGGAACAGAACACATACCCAACAGTGGCAAACCCAGAAATCAGCTCCTAGACCTATGATCACCCCAAACTCAGATGCCTAGATGCCACTGTAAGAATAGAATCAATAACAGACAGGACAATAGGTCCCTACTAGAGTCCGGCTAACATACCAGAGCTAACCCTGTGTATTCCAACATAACTGAAGCACAGAAAAAGACCTTAAAATCAACTAAATGAAGATGAAAGAGGCCCTTAGAGAAAATGAATAAATTCCTTAAGTAAAGACAGGAAAAAAAAAAACAACAATCGAAGGAAGTGAAGAAAACTATTCAAGACCTGAACATTGGAAATAGAAGCAATAAAGAAAACATAAATTCTGGAAATGAAAAATTTAGGACTCCAAGCAGGAAATACAGAGGCAAGTCTCACCAATGGAATATAAAAGATGGCAGAGAAAAAATCTTAGGAGTGGAAGATAGGATAGATGAGATATATACATCAACAAAAGAAAATATTAAATCTAAAAAATTCCTGACAATGAACATCCAGGAAATGGGGAACACTGTGAAAAGACCAAACCTCAGAATAATAGGAATAGAGGAGGAAGAAGAAGCCCTTTCCTGAGTACTCCTTCAGACAATAGCTTTTAAGATACCGGCCCCCTTTGAACGTGGTCTCGTGTGCTATAAGTGCTTGACATCGATTCCTACCCTTTACTTTGAACTATGAACATCTGGGGACGAGTCAATTCTTTGTTAGGGGAGGTCTCCTGGGTGTGCAGTGTAGACTGTCTATCCACATTGCTGGTCTCTGGATGGCAGCCTCCCCTACCCCAAGATGGGTTACATGAAGGTGTCCACAGACATTGCCAAATGTCCCTCTCGGACCAAACTGATTCCAGTTTGGAAATTATTCCTCCGTTAGTGTATAAAGATACCCAACATTTACAAGGGGTGAGAAGCAGCTGATCCATGAAGCCTCTTTGTAAGCCTCCCAGAGGTCAAGAGCATTGTTAGCTGAGCTCCTCCTGTGCTGACTGGTGTGTTCTCGCCACCAGTTTTAGGAAAGATATGGCTACCTATGTCTGGTCACACTTAAAACTCTTGCCTCTGATGTCATACCAACTCTCTGTCTCTTAGGGCAATGGTATCTCTAGAGCTTCTAGCAGAAACTCAGCTGAAACCATAGTGGCTGGTGAACACACCATTGCAGCCCATGGCTTCTTTCTTTCTCCTCCCTCCACCCCCGCCTTCCTCCTTCCCTCTTACAAACTCGAGAAGCATTATTTTTTTCTCGTCACGAAAATGCTCCTTTTGCTTTTGGCAAAGCTGGCATCTTGGGTTCCTTTCTTCATTTTTTAAAAAATCTATTCTTACTCAGGCCTGGGATGCATAGGCAGATGTCTAAGTGTCCTTGTTGATATCTTTGTCCGCAGGGGCAAGTATTGACTCCAGGGAAAAAGTCTGCCCCTAAGTTAGTAAGACCATATAACCTGTTACTAGAACTAAAACTATAAAGCTGGTCAATAGCTTTATCTTCCTCAGAATTTGAACTCAATACAGAGGGCAGTGGCCTATTGGTACTGCCTAAAATCAGTTGCCACCGAATTACAATAACATCAACCAAGCTTCTGTCCCCCTGAGGATAAGGAATCCAGGGTCATTCTACATACAGCTTCAGGGAGGATCAGTTTCACTGAACCCTGTTATTCACTGGTCTGTGTCATCAGACATCTCCTTCATTGTCCCCTATCATAAACATTCATTAGACTCAACCTAGCTCAGATAGGGCCAAGGTAGGCCTTCACATGTAGCTGCCTACCTGCCATGGTTCGTGGGACTGAATAGAAGTTTGAAGGAATCACCAGGCTGTCCTGTGTGTGGTCTGCCATGACAGCCCTTCCTACAAGAGAGGTGACACTGCTGTCAGGACGTTGTCCTCCGTGCAGGTGTCCTCCATGCAGGTGAACAGAGACACCCGAGTCTGTAAATGAGTAGAGTGGAGATCAGCTCTGGGGCCGTGGCATCTGACTTGTCATTGGAAGTGAAGTGGAGCCAAAGAGGAGGCTTTCAGTGCTTCTTCAGGGTGAGAGACAGGGACCACGTAGTGTCTCTTTGGCTAAATGTATCCACCGTGAGGAGCTGAATCAGTCACTGTACTAAAACTTGTATTGCTATTTTGTACGATGGAGATTTTATTCATCTGGGATGCTGCAGGGTTCCCTGTAAGAAGGAATGGAGGCTACAGAGAAGTGTTCTCAAAAGTCACACTGCTACTGGGCCAAGGAGCTGGGTCATTTTTATAACTAATGGGTAATTGTGGTTGATAAAATAATTTTGAGCACAACTTCCATTTTTCAATTTTTAAGATTTTCTTTATTGACATTTTTGCCTGTACATATATGTGTGCCGTGTGTATTGAGTGGTTATGCCCATATGCACACATTCAGAAACCAGGAAATTCTGGGCCTCCTGTGCTATGATCTCTGCCTTATTCCCCCAGACAGTGTCTTTCACTGAATCTAGAGCTAGGCTGGCAACCAGCAAGCCCCAACAAGCAATCCCCCTGTCTCTGTCCATGCATATGTCCAGCACTACCAGACCTAGGTTTTTATGTAGGCACATGCCTTCAAGCCTGTACAGCAAGTGCTCATATCCACTGAGCCATCTCCGCAGCCCCAGTCCGCTCATTTGTAAGCAACAGCCAAGAATGCTAACCCTGAAGACTTGTGCCATGCTCCACATGGATTTTGCATGTCTCACAAGATCAGGTACAATCACCCGAGTGTCAGCCTTAATTCTGTGTAACATGGAGGCCCAGGGTTGTTTTGCTTGGTCTTATTAGTCACCGATAAATCCAGAAATGCATCATCTACAGTTAATTAAAGGGTGATTGTCTCTTTGGTCTGGAAATATGACGAGAATCCTTCATCTTAGAAAATCATGTTGATAATTGCATATTTGAGTTGCCAAGAGGCAATGTATTTGTGTCAGTATGCTTTTGTGGTGGTTACAAACATGATAATTCTCTCTGTTAATGCAGATTAAATGAGTTCATGAGCAAACACATTATACATGGGTGTAGTTATATGTGTATTTATCGGTTTGCATTTGTGGTGGAAGGACCATGATTCCAATGCATGCCTCCAGTGCTTTGAACTATCTCCAAGAATGAGGAAGTGCTAAGGTTCTGATCACAGAGTGATGTTTTGTGACGAATGTTGTCCCCTCTACCTACTCAATCCACTGCGAATTTACATTTCTTCCTAGGGCGTGTCCACGCCATCTGACACCCAAACAGGGCACTCTGATGCTAAGGAAGAAGACAATGGTCCCCCCCATCATTAGTACAGAAATCACCGTGGCCTGCTCACAGCTAAGAATAGTCACATACATGTGCTTCTTCTCTCTCTCATGGCTGTTTTCCTTTGCAATCTTCCCCAGAAAGCAGCATGCTATTTGGAGTATGGAGACCAGGCTCCCACAGTTCTTACTTTACATAAGTAAATGATCCTCCCAGCAACTGTGGCTTCGGGCTGCTTTTCTCCTTGTAAAGTCATGGTTGTCTTCCATACTGTTCTCAGGGGAGAAGAAGTTCTTCGACCCCAGAGCAGAAAGGCCTCTGCCAAGAATATCATCAACCCTTCCCTTACGTCAGGTTCTCAGCCTACTTTTAGAGACGCTTACTCGCGTGATTAACTGCTCCTAAGCCCAGTCTTGTCTCTGACTTGTAAGTAGAGGGTCTGAGTGAAATACGTTTACCTGACAACTAAAACTACCTTTAATTTTTTGTTATTAGGAACCTCTTGTTTTATGGGGGGCTGTCCTATATGCCAGGCAGTGTTCCAAGTTCCCTCCGTGCATTGTGTCATCGAAACCTCGCACATGGCCGTGGGTGGTCGATCCTATTATTATCTCCATTTCATAGATGAGGAACCTTGGAAAGGTTAAATAACTTGCCTAGGATTCCACAATTAATAAGTGTCCTTCCCTGTCCATCACACGTAAGTCATTGAATACCCTTAAATAGAAAGGCATCCCAGAGAAAAACAGAGAGAGCAGAAGACTAAATCCATCACCAAGACATTTCATCAGACTGTGCCGTGATACGCCAAGCTTTCCTCTCAATATTGACTCGCAATCACGTTCTCATTACTCATATCTAAACTATATATAGTAACGCCGTGTCACCCAGAGAAGAATGGCTGTAGTGGTCGGTGCCAGCACATTTCAGCGTGTGTCTCTGTTTCTGCTTTGACTAGTGTCTTATTTAATTGGTGAATTATTCCCAGCCAGACAACTAAGAAGAGTCCATTTAAAAGTAAGTTGCCAAGCTTCTCCGAGCCTGGGTATCTATTCATAAACACACAACTCCTTCTTCCCGTATATTCAAGGGCTGGAGGATGGAGAAGAGAAGATGAATGACTCTTGTTGGAACAAAGAAGGGCAAGGAAGGCCGTTGTTTCAAACTCATTCATGTCGATTGTGTTTTCTCTGTGCCCACCACAAACTATGCTCTTAGTCCCGATGCTGACACATTCTCGAGAGAAACCAGAGCATAGAGTGAGCTCTTTGACTCTACTGGAATGTAAGGTAAACTGAACTCTAAGTTGATAGCTATCCAGTTGCTTTGTGTCCTCTTGTATTCCTGCCTACCCCAAAGCCCAGACCCTCTAGCCAAACTAGTTCCGTTAGTTCAGCCAGCAAGCAGGTACTCAGGCGAGCTCAGGGGCTAAAAAGAAAGCGAACATGGCTCTGCTTCAGACAGCTGTGTTGGTGCAAATATGGCACATGATTGTCTGCTTTGTAGGCGGAAGCAGTGGCATCCCTCTGGCATGAAAGAGTGGGTTGGCTAAGAGTTACACAGCTCCCTCCTCCCATTTCTTCTGTCCTCCTGCATTCACAGTTTCCAATCTTTGGGTAACTCTTCACCTCTCACAATTTTCTCTTTTAGTTCCTCCTAAATTTTTAACCAGTTCTCTCTAGTGTAGGCACCACCTACCAGGTTAGCTAGGGGTTTTAATAGTTAATCACATCCTTTTTGAGAGATAGAAGACACATTTGATCTGCTGGATGATTTTGTTCCAAAATGAAGAGACCGTAGTTGAAGGTTTCTGGTGGAAGGCAGACTCAGTCTTAACCAGGCACATAAAAAACAAAAACAAACAAAAAAAAAACATGCTTCCATCTCTACTGAATGAAGGTCTAAGAACAAAATGGATTGCACAGAAACAAAATAAGACAAGCCCCCACCCCACCCAAAAAACGCTCCTCAAGATGTATTCAGTAAAGCAGTGTAGGTAAAAGTGTTGATACTGTCTTCTAAGATTCTTCTAGATGACCACACGGTAAACCAGATCAATGCCTATGCTGATGGTACTCAGTATGGGTCAGGCTGACTATCAGTAAGAGTCACAACTGTATTGAATTGTAGAACATGAAGTACACACAGACACATGAGATTAGGATAGTAGCCGTGGTCACCTTTGAAGTATGCCAAGACACTAACTCGTTATTTGGAAATTGTTAAACACAGACAACGAATTATTCTTTTGTTCTGTCTTTCTTACATCAACTGTATCTCAGGGTGACCAAATGATTGGTTGATGGATGTCTCCTCTGCAAAAGTATTACAGATACGGAGGGAAGAAAGGCACAGTTTGAAGATTATCATCCTATAATTCCTAATAAATTAATAAATCTGGGCCTTGATTATTAGTAGTTGTTAACATCACACAAAGTACCGTGAGTAGATGGTGTGGCAAAATACACAATACAATCTAAATTATGCTACCGCCCAAGAATTTAATAAGACTAATAAATTCATTAGAACTTCTAAAGAATTATAGAAAAAAAGAGGAAAATGTTAAACACAACAGATCAAGCCAGCAAATGTTACATTTAAACACATACACATTAGAAAGAAAGACATTGATAAGGAGAGCTCACATATTAAAAGAGTCTTGAAATATCAAATAATTATATTGTAGGGTTCTTACATGAAAACTGATGCAAACAAGATCACGAAGCAATTGAGGATATTTCAACCCTGGCTGCATAATTGATCCTATAAGATACTATTAGTATTAATTTTCCTTTGGGTCAATAGTATTTTATAGTCATGTTTTAAAAAGAGCCATTATCTTTTATGGTTGCATATTGAAGTGTTTGTGGAGAAATGATGACTTGAATTTGCTTCAAAGTAACCTAGGGAGCAATGTAAATATTTAAGGGTGAAAACTAGCCACGAGTTGGTCATTGTTGAAGCTAGGAGATAGGAACATAAGGCCCTGTGCTTCTTTTCTCCCCACTTGTGTACATTCTAGAAACTTCCTATAATAGAAGAAGAGGGGAAAAGCAGAAGATATACAGAGAACTTATCAGCACTCTGGTTCTGGGCAACTATATGCCCCTAGTTCCCACTCACTGTTGCCTGTCCAGTTCCTCAGAAGCACTGAGGTACAGAAACTCTAAATCAGACCTTAACTTCTAGAACCGACTCTGTGCTCTTCGGCACGGGAGACATGAAGATCTGGAAGGAACTGGAATCCTCAAAAGAGCACGCTTCTGTTGGCTTCTGAAATGCCACACACTGCACGTCTCACAAATACCTAAACCTATTGTCTTGCGGTTCTGGAGATCAGGGCACAAAAACATGGTGTCAGGAGGATGTGGGATTTTTTGTTTTGGTTTGATTTTTGTTTTTGTTTTCTGAAAGCTCTAGAAAAACCTTCTTTTTCTGTTTCATCTCTGAGCGGCCTTCAACATCCCTCCAATACCCTCTACAGTTGTGTCCTATGAAGTTGGCCAACAGCAATGAGAGGAAACACCAGATTGATGTCCTTCACTTATTGCCTTGTTCATGTTTTTCTTTCTGCTTCAAAATAGCTCATTAATGTACAGCGTTGATTCATTAACACTGACGTTGTGGTTCAGAGCCCTTTCACCCATGCTTGAACTACGTACACCTGATAGGGCTTTTCCTCATAAGACACACCCCAGCTTTATGTTCTTAGGGATATTAGGCACAACTTCAGCATGACATAGGTAGGCTGTTTTAGACAATGAAATCAGCTATGACAACAAAAAAGTAAACACGAAAGGTGGATGTGAAAATATGCCAACCCCAAGATGTTTGTTTGCATTGAGAACTTAGACCAGAAGGGACAATGATGCTGTGTTTACCTTTCTCTAGGAATAAGGACATTGGGCAACTCTGCCCTGTGTGTCTGTGAAGGGCCATGGAAACATCACAGGAACTGATCTGGAGGATGCAAACATGTTTTTAATAAACAGACAATATTACAGACCCTGAGTTAGTAGTAATGAGGATGGATAACTTCCTGGGGAGGCTACATGGCTATTGCTCCTTTCTAGTCCCCTCACACAGGGATTCTCTTGGCTAAATCAGGTATAAGAGAATCTGGGGAACACAGTTGGAAGGTGAGGGACAGGACACACATCTGGCTACAGCGTCTACAACATCACAGGTTTAGAGGCCTTGATGGCGAATGCATTAAGAGAAGGCACTGGAGGGATTTCACAGCTATAGACCTGATGTCTGGAGATGAGCAGGGTCGGCGGGGAAAGATGGGGGACAGGCTGAATCAACCGATCCAAATGCAAAAGATGCTCTATCTGGAAAGTGTGTGGAAATTCTGCCTTTAGGAATGGGAAGATTTGAGAACCTATTAGGAGGGAGGGATGTGGGTAGCAACATCCACCTTCCTGTTTCTATTGGTGGCTGGACCACCTGGAGGAAGGCGCTGCTGTATGACTGAGCTGGCCCTCTCTGCATGCCCCAGTTTATGATTAGTTTAACCTTGAACTCTGGAGGGTAGCACATTCTACTACAGTGGTCTGTACTCTTGACCGAGAGAGAGAGAGAGAGAGAGAGAGAGAGAGAGAGAGAGAGAGAGAGAGAGAGAGGAAGCAAACCAACCAAAAGAAAACGTAAGCACAGCATTGGTGGCTCACTAGAGTAAGTCAGTGATTTACGACACAATGTTTTTATTTGATTTGGCATTACAGGGATAAATTATTGAGTGTTAATTGTATGCTGATAAGCTGTTCCTGCTTAAATTTATTTCTTCCTCAGTTTGTGTTAATTGGGGCGTGTTGGAACAGAAGGGAATTGCCCGCTTAATGCCTGCTTTGGCTTAGGTAGTTGGTAATAAGCATGGTTTTAATTGTGTCTTCACTTTTATTCTTGCTAAGAGAATAAAGAACTCCTATGGCAGAATTCTCTCCTGGATATTATTGCAATCTTTTTTAAAATAAATGAATTGTTAAAAAAAAAAAGTGTCATTACTCCTGTTTACTTGTTCAAGTTTACTTGAGTTGCAGCAGAAGGTAAGGTCAGAGGTGAACTAGCAGAAGGCCGGGGACATTTAAACGCATATTTTACCATTTGAAATTTAAATCCTCTCTAGATAAAGCTATCAAGGAGCTCTAAGTGGCTTTGCTTCTGACTCCTGTCTCAGGCAGAAAAGGATTGGAGTGAGGGTCCCGAAGGGCAGCATGGAGAACCTGTGTGGGATCTTGTATAGATGTGGGTATAGGGCAGGGTGGGGGAGGAAGCCACAAGACAGCGAGGATGTTGTTTCTCATGGGTGAGCAGCTGAGCATCCTTGATGTGAAAATCCAAAACCTGCAATGCCCCAAGATGCGAAAGCACTTTGATTGTAAGATTTTATTTTTAATTGTGTGTCCATGTTGCAAGTTGGCACAGAGGTTATGTGCACATGACTGCAGCTCCCGTGGAGGCCAGAGGTGTAGAGACTGGAGTGGAGTCACAGGTGGTTGTGAGCCACCCATCACGGGTATTGGGAACCAAACCCAGGTCCTCCAGCCCCAATAGCCAAACATTTTAAGCACTTAACTGACTTCACAAAAGGAAAATTCCACACCATGAAGCACTGTTCATGACCAAAAATATAAATCTGCCTTTAGGACATCTATCTATATAAGACACAAAGATTGCATGTTTAGGTTTGGGTCCTATTCCCCAAGATATCTCATTTTATAATCACACACACACACAAATCTAAAATACTTCTGGCCTCAAGTGTTTTGGATAAGGGATATTTGATCTGTACTTTAATATCCAACAAAGCCAAGTAAGTTCAAGTGTCCATCCGGGTGTGCAGGTGCACACTGTCATTCCACCCATCCGGGTGTGCGGGTGCACACTGTCATTCCAGCCATCTGGGTGTGCAGGTGCACACTGTCATTCCAGGTATTGGGTGTGCGGGTGCACACTGTCATTCCACCCATCCGGGTGTGCGGGTGCACACTGTCATTCCACCCATCCGGGTGTGCGGGTGCACACTGTCATTCCAGCCATCTGGGTGTGCGGGTGCACACTGTCATTCCAGCCATCTGGGTGTGCGGGTGCACACTGTCATTCCAGCCATCCGGGTAACTGAAGCAGGAAAACCACAAGCTTGAGACCGGCTTGAACAACATGACAATTTAGAAGCCAGCTATATAATTTATAAGTCTTATCTCAGAGTAAAGGATAAGATGGCCTGGGCTGTAGCTCATCGGCAGAGCTCCTAACTAGCCTGCATCCTAGGCTCAGTGCCCAACCCTGGGGCAGGAAAAATAAAATAAACAGAAAGCCCAGGTTGCAGGTGGACAAGTCTTGTCAAAATTAAAGGAACTAGGCAAGAGGAAATGGCAATACTCCTAAGAGGCACGCCAGAACAGGGTCGAGAGTGGCCACAGGGGGCACCCCACTTAGCACACAGCAGGGCTTGTAACGGACACCTTGTCTTAGAGGCACACTCTCCCAGGGCTTAGTGAATTCTGCTAGACTTGGCAGGTGTGGGCCTGGCTATAAACCAGAGGGGGCGGGTCCCGCAGGTGCCAGAACTCTGGAGCATGGAGCAACATTGGCTGCTGTTCCCCCTCCTCTTCCAGGGACTCGGCGAGACGTTCCTCTTCTCCATCCTCGGCAGCAGCCTCCATTCCTCAACCTTACTTTAGCTGTCACATGTGATCTTTCTCCAAGTAAAATAGAAGAGTTCCTTCAGAGCCATTGTTCAGAGAGTGTTCCTATTCAAGGAAGAAAGAGCTTTGCTGGTCCTGGACGGGGAACACAGTTGAAGGTTAGGACGTGTTTTGGTCCATTCCGAAGAGCACACTGTAAACACTGAAAATTCTTTGCAACAAGGAGTTTTTACCCACGAAATTGCCCTAGAGGCCCAGATTGGTGACAAAAGCAGGCTGAGATCTATTATAAAGTTATTTTTTCGTATGTGTGTATGCCTGTGTGTGTGTATGCCTGTGTGTGTGTGTGTCTGTCTGTCTGTTTCTAGTCCTATTCTTAGGGGGCACCCAAAACCCAACCTTTGGGCTGGGTAGAGGCAGATACTGAGAGGAGCCAATAGCTGCCAATAATTTGAAACTTAAAGTAGATGGCTAGAACCAGAGGGGGGCTTAGAGCCCAGACAGTTTAACTCCAAGAAGTGGATGGCCTTGTTCAAGGCTACACCCGTGGTGTAGCAGATCGGTGATTAGATCCATGTGTGTAAACTCCTGGGAATGATTTGGCATTATAGCCCCCACCCCAGCTCACCTACAACACCTAGCCCCTCTCTGACCTTGGGGGAAGAAAGGGGTGCTGAAAACCATGCCTGCTCAATAACACAGGAAGACTAGGAACTAAAACAGGGTTCCAGCGAACTCGATAGGAAACCTCTTTTCTAATTTTTAGCTTGGTCTGGTAAGAATTATAGATGATGGGCTGGGAAAATGGCTCAGCAGATGAAGCGCTTGCTGTGGAAGTATGAGAGCTGGAGTTTCCATCCTCAGAGTCCTTAAAGGGAAATGGGGGGTGAAGGGAAAGAGGAGTCCTAGGATGCTTTGGGGCCAGCAACCAATAACAAAAGCCCCCGAGAAGGCAGAAGGCGAAACTGACTTGGAAGTTGTTCTCTGACCTTCATGCATTTGCTACAGCACTTACGTGACTGCACACACACACACACACACACACACACACACACACACCACAACAATACACAAATCATGCATATGCATATAAAAAGAATTATAGTTTATACCAGTAAAGACATTAATGAAAAATAGCCTGTATCTGTTGGGGAGGTTGGGGGTAATGATAAGTAAATCCAGAAAGAAGATTCTGGATCAAGAAGGCTGAAGTTATGTGGTCTTGGGTAGGCTCCCCACCATCTGTGTTACATTGGACAGACTCCATCGAGCTTAACGTCACAGCCACACAAACTGCTTTCGTTTTCTCGGGAATCTTAACCTTGATTTGAATTCTATCTTGTGTTTTGTCAGGGTTGATCTCTGGCAATTATAAGCTGGCCCTTCCCCATTTCTCAGAGTGCAGTGCTCAGACCATTGGCATCAGCTTCACTGAGAACTGATGAAAATGCAAATTTATGAGTTCTATTCCAGGCCTATGCAATCAGAATCTTTGGGGATGGGTGAGAATCTTTATTATATAATATATAATAGCTCTGTTGCATATTAAAATTTGAAAAACCCTAAACTAAAATAAAAATACGGCAAGGAATAAGAGAGCATGTAAGGGAACAGGAAGTAAGGTTCAAACCTTACTTCCAGCTGCCTGCTAGGGGGTCTCAGACAAGGGACAACTTCTGTAATTCTGAGTGATTGGGTCAGCTTCATGGAGTTGCTAGCCATTGTTAGATAATACTGGAACAGTTTGTATAGATTCCTGTCTAGATTCAGCAGGAATTTAACCCACTTCACCTGTTATTCCTATAACCATTAGAGCCCTAGTGGACTTCTCCCAGTCCTCACACACCACAACGTGAGCCTTACATCTTCCCTTATCCCTCCACCCCATCTCTCTTACCATGCTGCCCCTATGATTGAACTATGGAACTTGAAGGAAGATAACCTTACGTGCACCTTTGATAATGGACCTCCTCCTCCCCTAGCCCCACCACAAGATAACAAGACAGCGTTAAACCATATTTGGTCTTTATGTTTTGAGAAACTTGGGGCTTTGGGTTTCTAATGCTGTGACAAAACATGACCAAAAGCCATTTGATGGAGAAAGGGTTTGTTTCACCTAAAGCACTAACTCTATGACAATGGGAACTTGGGGCAGGAACTCAAGGTGGGAACCTGGAAGCAGGAACTGAAGCAGAGGCCGTGGAAGAATACTGTTTACTGGCTTACTCCTCATGGTTTGCTTAGCTTGCTTTCTTATGAAACTTGAGACTGCCTGCTCAGAGGTGGCATGATCAGGGCCCTCCCATATCAACCATTAATTTTAAAGATGAGAAAACGCCCACAAATCAGCCTAGAGACAACCTGATAAAAGTCTTTTCTCCAATAAGATTCACTCTTCTCAGCTATGTATGAACTTATGTCAAGTTGACAAAAACCAGATCAATGAGTAGGCCTGGATAATTGGCTCGGTTTCCAATATCAGGCAGAATTTCCCTCTTGTTGATCCTTCTGAGTCAAAGGTCAAGACACAACCACGTAAACTTCTTTAGTTGGTGAGAAGGTCCAGACCTCTACAATGGAAAGGCCTCAGACATCCAAAGTAGCTGGCCACACCCAGGTCAGATGGCTCTACCCAGGGGTTCTTTATGGCCTCTGTCATCAGGGTCCTCATAGCCACTCTGAGCAAGAAGTGGTCCCCATTCCTGGGCTGCTTGTGGGCCCTGTCTCTGGCCTCAGTGTAGAATACATAGGCAGAATGGCAGGTTGGAGCAGCAGCTGTTGCCACCTCCCTCTGGGCCACCATAATGCATCCCAGAGGGCCAGTCCAAGCTTGGATGAGTCTCAGAAAATTATCCAGCAATTCTGACTTGTTTAATTTTTCTCTCTCAAGAACTTGAACGACATGTCCTCTTAATCATCCTATGAGAGCAAAGGCAAAAGGAAAGAAAGATGTTCAGGAAAACAGAGCAATTAATCTGCTCATTCATGTTCAGCGAATGTCTCTGTGCTCTGAATGTAACTCTCCCCTCTAGTCCACGAACCTCTGCCGGGCACACAGAGCCTGCAGGCGGCACTGGAGACACCGGGTAAATCAGGAACAGAGCTGCACCTGAGAATGTGAGAAGCCAGCGGAGAAGAGGAGAGATGGGGCCTGCCTTCTGGGGATTTCCTGTGTGCCAGGCCCTGGGCTGAGAGATTAATACTTAATTGCATCAGCTTTGTGAGATCCACAGTCTTTAACAATTTTTTTAAGATTGTATTTATTTTCAGTATTTTTCTTTTTCAAAATAAAATATAATTATTATCATTTTTCCCCTTTCATTTTCTCCTCCAATCTTTCCTATAACCCTTCTGTTTTCTGTCAAATCCATGGCCTATTTTCTTCAATTGTTGATATATATATATATATATATATATATTCTAAATTATAAATACATAAACATAACCCCTCAGTCTGTATAATATTATTTACATATATATGATTTCAGAGCTGACCACTTGGTATTGGATAACTAGTTGAGGGAATATTCCCCAGGGGGAGATGAATTCTCTGCTCTCAGCATTCCTCGGTTGCCTGTAGCTCTTTGTCTAGGGTTAAGGCCTCATAACACGCCCCCCTTTATGTTAGCATGTCTATTGATAGTGTCCTTGTTCGGGTCTTGTTCAGGCAGCCATGTAGATGAGACTCTGTGAGTGGAGACTTTCCGATATATCTAGACGATACACACTCACAACAGTCTTCCTGGTCTTACAATCTTCTGGGCCATCTTCCTCCATGCTCTCTGAGCTTTAGGGACAGAAGGGGTATTGTCTAATGTCGGTTGGGGTGGAGCCACACAGGGCCACTTGTTGTCTGCCTTTTGACCCCTTATAGTTTTCTGCAATGGTGTCTTCTGTTATGAAGAGAAGTTTCCCGATGAGGAGTGAGAACTACACGTCTGTGTGGACATGAGGATAAATATTTAGAATGCAGCCATATATGCTGCTTTAGTAGGAGGCTCTGCTCCCACATCCACGATGTCACCAGCTCCAGAGAGTTAGCTAGGTTTGCAACACCAGGTACGACTCACCTCTTGTTTCGTTGGCCTTAAGTTCAATTAGAGAGCTGGTGGTTACCACCAAGACCGAAGCACCACCATTGTACCCTAAGGGTTGTTGTGCCACGCTGGTCATTGTTGTAGTTCATAGGTAGGGCTATTGGCTGCTTCCCTCCCTTGGAAGCTTGCATGACACTTTCTGGTACCCTGTAAGCTACTTCTCAGGGAGGGGGCTTTTAGGTCAGACCCAGCTCAGGTCCGCCGTGTTCTGTGTCCTAGTGTATGGTGTCTTTAGCTATGGGAAGCAACTAAGGGCAACCGTAATGGCATATAACATTTTGGGAGTTCTCTTGTATTCCCCTAACCAACAACTCAAAAGGGGACTTCTGATACCTGGTGTTGGGGGTTCTCCTAGATAGTCTATGACTCTTCGGGGGAAGCATTGCCAGCCCAGGTGGGAAAATTTTATTTAAACAATATTTGAATACACACAGACTTGTATTATATATGATTTTGGGCAAATAGCTAGTATTATTCTTGTGGCCTCAAGATATACTGTTATTTTACTCTACTTCTGGCTTGATCTCCCTCCCCCATCTCTAGTTAAAGACCTCCTCCCACCTGTTTTCCCTTCTCCCTTTGCAAATCACATGGACCCGGATATTCCCCTCTCTACTGCCCATTCCCATGGTCCCCTGGTTTCTGCAGGTACTCCAGGTTGTATACACGCATCTGAAGATTTGGAGGTAGAAGTCATGATGAGAGGAGCATGTGACATTTGTCTTTCTGGGTCAGGGTTGCCTCACTCAAGGTGACCTTTTCTAGATCCACCCATTTTCCTGCAAATTTCACTTTTATTTGCAGCTGAGTGGCATTCCGTAATGTAGATGTATGTACCACAGTTCATTGCCTGATTTTCAGCTGATGGACGTTTAGGTGGTTGCCATTTCCCAGCTGTTGCGAGTAGAGCAGCAATGAACATGGCTGGGAAGTGTTTGTAGAGACGGAGGTCAGATCCTTTGGGCATATGACACAGAGTAATATACCTGAGCCATGTGGGGGATTCATTGTTGTGTTTTGGAGAGGTCTCCACACTGATGCATAGTTCGGGGGTTAGACTGCTTACTGAGGTTTATTCTAGTACCCGTGGAGTCGGAACTGAGCTAGTAAGTTTTTTTGCAATGTGCTGGATCAAAACTAGAATCAGATGAAAATGATGCAAAACTAAGAGGAGCCTGCTTTAAAGAGTTCCTGTGCCTCTTGGGCGTATGGAGATCAATCTATGAGTAAATGGATAGAATTTGGTACTAGGAACTCTAAAACAGTCTCAAAATCTCTTCAAAAGTTGCGTTTTGTCCCAAGATGGCACCAAGTGACACCGTGCACAAGAGAATAATAGTCTTTTGATACATTGGAGTTTGGTAGTTTATTTCAATACAATAGAAAATTGTGTCAGTTTCTCTTGTTAGGAAGTCATGGGAATAATTTGAAACAATGACTGGGAAGTGTATCAGAGGTTAGGTATACAGAAAGAACAGAATGTGGGGAGCAGGAGAGGTGTGAAGATCTTCTTAAAACTCACGTTTCACAGCTGCCGTGTTTCCCAAAAGAGAGCCCGGAGTGTGCAAGGACCACTAGCTATCTCTTTTCGCCTCCTCTGGGGACCTCTTCCTTCTGCCCCTGTCCCATTTCATATTAACTAGCAGGGTCATCGATGGGTGCCCCAGATGCCAGGGTGAGCTGTGATTCAATGGCATCAGGTAGTCTTAACTTGGGACAATTTGTCTGCCTCTAACATCCCATGGAATGAACTTTCTGAGCACTTGTTAACTTCCAGGGCAGAGTTCACTACAAAACATCCTCACTGTGGGTCTGGGAACAGGAGCTGTGGAAGTCCCATGCATACAAACACGTTAGCCTGTGCTCAAAATATGCTTATGGGGCAGATTCGGATATGATTAATGTCGGCACCAATGAGCATACATTAGTGGGATTTGCATATATATAAATTTGAATAATGTTCAAGGACATCAAGTGATTTTGGACTTAATAATTATAATAGCAAATATTTATTGAAATATCATGCACCTGACAGTGGTATAGGAGACCTTTCACATACTGATTTAACCATTCTCCATAACAGCTGTGTGATTTAGATCCTGTTATCATAGCCTTGTTACAGATGAGGCAATCAAGGCATGAAAAAGTTTAGTCCCTTAGTACCTTGTCCAAGTCCATCAGATGAGCTCCTAGAAGCAGAGCTGAGAGTCTGACCCTACAGTCTGCATTTTTACCCTGTCTATGTAGCCCTAGATGTTAAGTTCACTGGAGCATCGCCTTGCTTGGGGAGTTGGGAATGTATATGGGAAACGGAAAGGCAAACAAATACATAATCTCAGACTCGGCTTCAGGACACTCATGCTCATTCAGGAGTATTTTGTGGTGAGCAGGATGCGAACAAAGCTTCCCCTGGAAGACTAGGGTCCTGGGTCTTTCCTTCTGCAACTTGGAAGGCACTGGTGCCTGGAGGCCGGTAGACATCTAATACATACAGGTCACCAGAGGCAACTTGCTGGGTCTCAGCGTTGCAGTGACGAATGAGACATAGTCTCTCTTACCATGAACATAGTGTTTTGGGGACGCATCTAATAGCCCTGGGAGTGGAAACTGGAGTCGGATAGTTTGCAAAGGAGCCTGGAGTAGAATTTTCAGGGAGCATCAGAACTGAAAACAGATGGCAAATAGAATTTCACCGGTGAGTAAGGTGGGAAGTGTAGGCCAAGCCACAGAGTAAAGGGTAGCACTGTCCCTGGCTCGAGCAGGAAGGCATATACTGTTGATTTATAAGTCCTGAGGATGGGTTTGAACTCAGTCCTCATAGGATACAACAGGGTCAGCTCTGAAGACAATTCTTCAATAATATCTTGCTTTTTTTTTTTTTAGCAAGGTGGGGCAGGTATATTTGTTCACCTGGAATGTGAGTAATTGGGAAAACCTTTTTTTTTTTTTTATCATTATAGGAACTGTGTTTTGATAATATGGAGTAAGTAGCTCTCTTGATCCCACAGTCCCTCCTCCCAGTCACATATTGCTGTTTGCTGACACCTGGGAACCCTAGAGTTGGATTCATTTGTTTTCATTACATATTGAATTTTGTAAATCACATAAACTTGACCTCACAAAGCACATAAACAGTCTTCCTGGGGGTAAATTTTGATAGGATATAGAGGGAAGTGAGAAAGAGCAAGGATAACACAGAGTAAGATGTGGAAGCAATGAAGCAATGATCCAAAGATGGTTTGAGAGTCCATTACAGGGAGGGTAATGGGCTTCAGAGTCCAGCTGGAAATGATGCAGATTCCCAAAGACATTGTGCACAGAGAAGTGCGTTGTCTACCAGACAAGCTCCTTCTGCTTCTCATGCTGCCTAAAGTTACCCAGGACAAACCAGAGCACAGAGCTACGGCGATAGAACTTCTGCTGGCTGTTTGGAATGTGCATTTTTTAAATTATTTGTATACCAGTCAAAAGCAAATGCATAAGAATAATGAATCACTCGACTTAAAAACAAGGTGTGTGCTTCAGTTTGGGACTTAAGACGTCCAACCCCCTTCTCCCCCCCCCCATATATCTGTGTCTTTTTAAAAAGCCATTCTGTCATCCTCTCCAAAGCTGCTTAGAAATAATGCAGGTGAAGTCTCTCAAAAGCACATTATGTAACAAGTAGTTCTGAGGACATACTTGCTTAGATGTCTGCAAGCGAAGCTGCGGTTATGGCAATACATTTCGTCTTGATTGCACTGCGGCTCAGGCAGAGGAGCCGTCCATGTGACCGGGTGACAGGAATTCATTTATAATTTGATGACTTCTCCACCTAGATCTGGCAGCCTGACAGTCAGCACCTGCTCAATGCAGGCAACGAGCAAGGAGTTCCCCAGTAGGGAGGGAAGGGTGTGGACATAAGGACATGTTGTATCATTCAATATTGCTTTTGTCGTGTTGTCCAAGCATGTAAAATTCAGGGTCAAACCTTTAGGTTGACCATAAAAAACGACTCAGGGACCTCATCATTTTGTGCACAGCTCCCCGAGATGCCTGGAGAAGCCATTTGTTTTCTGCAGCTTTGCAGAGGTATAAAAATGAATAGGTTGTAAAGAACATTTACAATTTATTGTTACAGTATCTATAAAGTTTTCAATGTGCAAATTCGCCATGGAGGAATCTACCCTACAAAACCAAACACATCATTCTGTAAGGATACATTCACAGAGATGTGTTCACATCATTCTGTAAGGATACATTTACAGAGATGTGTTTACTTCAGCTTTATTTGGAGTGCATTTTGTGGGGAGGAGACATGAGTGTTAATAGAGGACGAGTTGAATATATTTTGGGACATTCTTATTGTGAACTATTATGCATATGTTTAAAAGAATGTTCAGGGATTGGGAGATGGTTGGCTGCGCAAGCATTTGGACCTGAGTTGGGGTCTCTCTCATCCATATAGGGGCTGATGGGTAGTATAATCCCAGCCCTGGGGAGGCAGAGGCAGGTCATCACAGGAACTCACTAGCTAGACAGTCTAGCTGAAATGGAGCGAGCCTGTCTCAAAACCAAGGTGGAAGGTGACTGAGGAAGTCACTGGGTGTTGATCTCTGGTCACCACACACATGTGTGTATATACTATCACACACAAGTGCACGCACACACACACACACAGAGGGATGTATAGATCTGTACATGTTGATCTAGAAGAATACCTATTCACATTGTCCGTATTTTAAAAACCATTGACAAAAAATTGTATCATAGAACCCATCTGTACACAAAGACGTATTTATAAGTTGTATTTTCTGCGTGAGATGTGAGATGTCTGGGGAGAAGTTCAAGCTAATTTCTCACTTTTGCTGAGTAAAGGTTAATATGGGAAGGCTTGTGCGACTTGTGAGAGCAGGCGTGTATGTATGAAATACAAGCCTGCAAAGAGGATAAACCTACTTAACCACTTAAGGTTTGTGGAGGGTTAAATAGGCAATATTTGTGAGCACTTATCACAGCCTCTGGCATCTAGGAAGCTTCTGAGAACCGCGGCTAAGGTCGTGCTGACGTTATACAGCAGTCTGGAATTGCCTTCCTTTCTACGGGCTTTATTGCATTTTATGCTCCAGATGTCCAGCAGCCTCTGGATTCAGCATGCATTCTCCCTAGCGCCCTCGGGCCTCGACTAGCATTTCCCTGTGTCTTCACCAGTGTCCACTCTCTCACACTTGGTTTGGTTTTGCAACCATCGGGTTTGACCTGCAAGTCACAGCAAGACCTGTCCCCTCAGGGCTGTCCCATATGGTTATATTCATTATCATGTTGGTTCAGTTCCCCGAGCTCTGTCTCTGCACTCTTGGCTACTAATGCAGGGCCATGGAATGGGAATTTACTAAGGTTGGCAGAGTAGTTGAATGAGGCATGTCCTATGTCCCTGTGACTGTGAAGGAAGAGAAAGAGTGAAGTCCTATGTCCCTGTGACTGCGAAGGAAGAGAAAGAGTGAAGTCCTATGTCCCTGTGACTGCGAAGGAAGAGAAAGAGTGAAGTCCTATGTCCCTGTGACTGTGAAGGAAGAGAAAGAGTGAAGTCCTATGTCCCTGTGACTGAGAAGGAAGAGAAAGAGTGAAGTCCTATGTCCCTGTGACTGTGAAGGAAGAGAAAGAGCCTTCTGCTTCTCACAGCAGCTGGCAGTCAGGAGGCGTTGAGCGGCTACCATGTTTCTATTTCAGTTTCTACTTGGGTGATTTAGGTGCAGCCATTTTGTTTCTCCAGTTTTTGAAAACTGGAAATTGAGCAAGGTGCTGGTGGGTTTTGAATGATTAATTTGTTCAGATTACCATATATTGCCCCTCTAATTTGGAAGTTATTAACGGGTGAGAACAGTTAATAATCCTCTATTAGCTCTCTGCCTAAGAACGGGAAACTCAGAGAAGGAATGTCAGATAAAGCAATTGAAAAAACACTCTGCAGGCTGCAAAGGGCTTTGCAGATGGTGATCACAGCTACAACATCAACAAGTGACATAGCCCTTAACAGCCAGCAACTTCCAGAGAGGAAAGCTGGAATTCTCACCCAGATGTAAGTCGAATCCATGTTGAGGATTTCCCTAAACTCAACAGTCAGTGAAGGAATGCAGGCATACACTATGACTGCTTTTAAAAGACTCCAAAGAGCACGTGTGTTTAAGTGATAAGCATGGGAACGGATATGAAGGAGGAGGCGGAGCTGTGCTTTCTCCTACAGGCCTGGGGGTGAGAGGATCCATATAGCATCTCAACAGGATAGAGTTTACAAGTGTGCAGACAAGCATGTTTGTGTGACGAGGTTCCCACAACCCTCAGGGCTGCAAATGTGTAACGTGGGAAGGTGTCCTCTAGAATCTAGACAACTGCTTACTTTCTCTATCCAAGTAGAAAACGTTACTACAGTCGTCTGCCCTGCTCCCAGCATGCTCTGTTTCTGGAAGCACCACTAACGCCTCTTAACCACCTAGTGTTCTAATACAGGTGATGTCATTTCACACATTTAAAATACGAATATGAGGTAGGTATATAGCAGGATTGGCATCTTAAGAAGACTGACGTCAGAGAGTCACTTAGCTAACAGGGTGACATTCACACCCAGGTCTTTTCTCTTTCTTAGGGTCTTTTACTCCACTGTGCTGCCTTCGTTTCTCCTTCCTGGAGTTTTACATTACTCCCTACTGTTGTAGACAGGCCACTTGTTGGTTCCTGGCTGCCCAGACTCCTGAAATAATCACACAGAAACCATGTTATTTAAATCACTGCTTGGCCGATTAACTCTAGCTTCTTATTGGCTAGTTTTTAAAACTTAATTTAACCCGTTTCCATTAATCTGTGCATCACCACGAGGTTGTGGCCTACCAGCAAAATTTCAGCGTGTCTGTTTCCAGTGGAGGCTCCATGGCTTCTCTCTGATCCTGCCTCTCTTTCTCCCAGCATTCAGTTTAGTTTTCCTTGCCTAGCTAAGTTCTGCTCTGCTATAGGTCCAAAGCAGTTTCTTTATTCATTAATAGTAATCATAGCATACAGAAGTGAATCCCACATCACCTCCCCTTTTCTGTTTAAATAAAAAAGGAAGATTTTAACATTAACATAGTAAAATTACATATAACAAAACAGGTATCAAACAAGAGTTACAGTTATAATATTTATATCTAATTTATCATTTATCATAACTAAGGAAAACTATAGTTATAACTATAAATTCTTGAACTCCATCAAATACTCCAGAAGGATATAATACTACCTAAGTAAACAAGAAGTGTATTGTAAGCAACTTCCAAAACTCTAAAGTTGACAGAGACATCTCGCTGCCTAGACAGTCACCCAAAATTCTTCTGTATCATTGGGGCATCCAGTCTTTAGCCTACAGGCCCATAGTATCCAGCAGACTTTTCTCCATGAAGCGGGAAATTTCAAAGACAGTTCCACCTACATTGGCAGTTTTCAGTCACTTTCTTCTGTGTCCTGCAGAATGTCTTGCAGACTCTTTCTATTCTTTCATGAAGCAGGAACCCCAAAAGATGGTCTCACCTTTAGGTAAGTTCAGCAGTCATTTCTCTGTGGGTCCTGCCTGTCCAGTTCATCAAACAGTCCAGGCAAGATCAGTTTCTTGCCCAAATGGCTAACAAACTCCTTAAGGAGCCTCTTCAATGCCCATCTTCCTCTTGAAGTAATTGGTGCTTCCAGGAACAGATGTGTTTCACTGTCATAAAAGTCCTAAGTTCTTAAACATTTTAAATGCCATATTCTGCAGTCTTTGAAAGGTTTGAAGAATGCCTATACATCTGAAATACATCTCTGTACATCTAGAAAATCTAACTAACATGACTACAGGCTTGACTATTAAAGGTTTTGCCCCACCTCTTTGTTTTATGGCTGAGGAAGGAGCAAGAACTGCTAAAAGACATTTGTTTATAAATATAGCTGAATTAATCCGAGATAGGTATTTTGAAAATATCTTGACTTCAAAATTGAAGTAAAAAGATATGCTACTTTGGAAAAAAGATTTTGTTTATGTTTCCACAGGAAATGAGAGGCTATGGATTTATTATGGATTAAGAAAAATCAGGTTTTCTCAAGGAAGACCCCCCTGACAAATCTCTAATAGGAGCAGATGGTCCAGATGATCCAACATTTCAGAGGACTTCTGTTGGAGTTTTCTCTGAGTTCTACATCCAGAACAGTTTTAAGACTTCTGGCTATGTTGATCAAGACTCACTGAAATTTCCAGTCAGCATTTGACCATAATCTTAAATTTTCTTTAGGTCCCCATGAAATTATCAGTGCCCCCAATCAGCAGGAAGTATCCCGGAAAATATGGTCACGTTCCCCAAAAATGGATTATGGATATTTATCTTTGTTTAGAGTGTTGGTTACAAGATGTTATGAATAATGGTCTAGACAAAAAGCTAAAAAAAGAATACTCGATTCAGAGTTCTTGTTTAAAAAAAGAGGTGGGGGATGTGCTGTGGGACAATGGTCTGCACCCTGTCACTTGTATTTTAAGTAAACGCTGATTGACCAGTAGCCAGGCAGGAAGTAGAGGTGGGGCAATGAGAACTGGAAAATTCTGGGAAAGAAAGAGTCAGTCTGCAGTCATCACTCAGACAGAAAGGAAGCCAGACACAGAGCAAGCAAGATGTGACTACCTTGCCAAAAAAAGGTACCAAGCCATGTGGCTAACACAGACAAGAATTATGGGATAATATAAATTATACGAGTTAATAAGAACCCTGAGATACTAGGCCAATCAGTTTGTAATTAATGCAGATCTCTGTGTGATTTCTTTGGGACATAACGACTGTGGGAACCAGGCAGGACAGAAAACTCAGTCAATACCCTACCACTGCTCTGACTGTAGTTTTCTGTTATTTTTTATTCAAGGTCCGTATTGCCCATCTCCATATCCCATAACATTCTGGGATACTTTGTCTTGACATTGCCCCCTATCCTCTGGAGGAGGGACACTGTCTCTGTGTGTGCTTGTCACCTTCTTCTGTTCTCCCAGAGAAGGGATTCTCTGCCCACAACAAAGAAATTCAATATCACAATGGTGAAGGATGGGCTGCTGGCTGGTCCCACCAGAAAGACACTGGTCCTCCTCCGTGGAGACTCAAAGTCTTTCTCTACCATGTGCTTGGTTCTCCCTTTTGTCTTCAGAGTTGCCTGGTCTTTTCCTGTTTAAGATTGGTAAGTGTGGAGCTAAGTCAGGCAGGAGAAAACAGGTGTCTGCATGTTTTAAAATCTATCATTCACAAGCTTTTTCTGGTTATATACATTTTTTTAAAAAGGGCCTATAAAAAGAAGGCCCCAAAGTATTATTTCTAGCATCTTGAAACATAACCAGCTTTATTATTTATATCAGTGGAAGTTGATGAATATAGGAAACTCACCAGGAGTCTAATTTATAAACTCGGTTTATCTTCGAATGTTTTGATTTAGTGCTTTCCTTCATCCTGAAGAGTGAAAAATGACTGCTTTTGACTGCTGTCTTAACAATAGGCAGGCTCTCTGTAAGAAAGAGTTGAAACATCTACATTGAAGTTCATAAAAAAAAATATGTCATCTATGGGTGGAAACTTTGGCTCAGTGATGGGCACCTGCCCAGCATCCATGACATCTTGGGTTCCCTTCCCAGCAATGGTGTAGGGAGTGAACAAATTCCCCTAAAAACAGCACTCTGACAGTGTTAGGCATGTCAATTTGGGGCCCATGAGATAGCTCAGTGGATAAAGGATAAAATTTGCGACCAACCCTGAGGACCAGAGTTCGATCCCCAAGCCTCAGATAGTGAAAAAGGAGAACCAACTTCTGCAGGTTGTCCTTTGACTGTCACAGACATGCTGTGGCCTGTGCACATACACACTTAGACAAATACTAAAAAATAAATGTAATGAAGATTTATAAGATTAATTTGTTGTTGGGACAGTTTGGAGTCCTGGCCTCCAGCTGCTCTCCCCAGCTAGTGACCTTTACTTGGCCTTCTGATTTGAGCTTCTGAAAGCTGTGTCCAGCTCTGCTTCCTCAGCATGTGTTGCCCTGGCCTTGATTGAGGATCAAGCGATGAGGTCTTCACCTGTTGGCCCACCTGACTGTATTAGGTATAAAAGCCTCCGTGGTGCTATTCAATAAAGGGCTTCTTTTACCAGCAGCTAGAGAGGTGTATGCATTTTCAATCCTGATGTCCTTCGCTGGGTTTTGGTTCTAGGCTGTGCAGGTGCAGCAATTTTTCTTTTATCTAGATAATTAAATTTATTATTTTATATAAATAATTAAATTCATTATTAAAGTTTCTTCATTGTATTCTTTTATTAGTCTTTAAATGTCTATAGGTTTGGGGGATAAAGAGACAGTGGTTTAGAGCACATACTGTTCTGTTAGGGACCGAATTCAATTACTAGTATCCACGTGATGCGGCTCACAACCGCCAGCTCTTGGGGATTTGGTGCCCCTGGCCTCTGAAGACACCAAAATGCATACACACGCACACGCGCGTGCGCGCGCGCATACACACACACACACAAATAAAACTTTAAAAACATCTGTAGGTTCTGTACTTATGCTACATCTCTCGTTTTTTTAAGTAATATTTTTGTTCCTTGAGAATTTCATATATGTATACAATCTATTTCAGCCATATCCTTATCTACCTCCCATTCCCCTCCTCTAACTTCTTTCACACCCCATGCCCATCCCAGCTTTATGTACTCTTCTTTTAATAAGTCACTAAATCCAGTTCATGCTGCCCATTCACCCATGGGTGTAGGGTTATCCACGGCACGTGGACAGCTTACTAGTAGCCATGCCTCCAAGGAAAAGTGATTCTCCCTCTCTCAACAGCCATCAACCGCCAATAGCTCCTCAGCTATGGAGGCCTCCTGAGCCCACTCTCACGCGGGTTGGAACTCTGACCGCATTGATCTTACACAAGTCTTGTGCAAGGTAGCTACCAGCTACTATGGATTCATGAAGGCCTTAAGCCTGTGATGTCCTGAAGTCCTAACTTTCCAGGTTTTTTAAGTCAACTGTCAGAAGAAATCTGAAAGATATTCTAGAATAATATCTGCTCTCTCACTTTAGAAGTCATGAGAACAATCTGCATCATTAGAAGATTTCAGACTGGAAACTCCTGGGTGACTGCTTATTTAAAAAAACTGCTTAATTTTAAAAATTCCATATTTAATTTTGTGTCTGCACGTGGGTTTGGGCATGTGAATGCAGGAGTTAAAGGCAGCTGCTTAATGTGGGTGCTGGGAACCAAACTCGGGTTCTCTGTAAGAACTGTGCAGGGTCTTAGCCACTGAGCCATCTCGCCAGCTTAATTTTGGTTTTAACATTCTTTGTTATTCTCAACATTTTTTTATACCTCAACTCTCGATATATTATTTTTGAGCAAAATATAATGATTCCTTTCCAAACCAATCTTTAGCTAAAAGATTGAATATTTTTCAACTTTCATATAACAATTATAATTTCAAGTTTCAATTGCACTTCCTTAATGTAAAGCTCAGGAAATTGAAAAATAAGCCACCTCATTTCCAGTTCCTACATTTGTAGCACATCTGTTCCCTTACTTAGATATATAACATAATATCCAGCTCCTTAAACTTACTACGTATATAATTGATCTGCTCGTGTTTTCCTCCACACATGCAGAGAGTCACATTTGATCTGGTGTTCAAAATTGCATTTTAAAAATACTTTAGAAGATTCTTGTGCTTTATTTTTATAATATTCCATGAATTCTGTAGCTTTATTTTAAAGTTGATATAAAATGGGTAGATAAAAGTTATTGATTAACAGTAATAAAAGTTCATATATTTCGCTGTCTGGGAATGCATAAAAGCAGGGTAACTGGCTTGCATATTTATTTTCCTTTCTTACCTCCAGAGAGTTTTGTACACACATTCGAACACATGCTCATGTACACATATGTATATGCAGAGCATGCATTTTCTATTCTAATGCATTTTCTCTAAGTCAAATAGTCCCGCCTTGCAGTGAAGCACCCCATTACTAATACTGCACCCCTGCATGTACCTAATAAGCCACCCTGCACAAGTCATTTCGATTGTTTCTCCTTGATGTGCTGAGATGTGCCCTTTGCTTGTCTCAGTGTGTCCAGCAGACAAAAGTCCTCAGAGGTCTCACAGGAGAATCACAAGTGGATCTATGTTTCTTACATTTTATAACTGTTTTGTCCCTCCTGCTCCCTTCTGCCCTCCATCATCTTCTTCCATCTTCTTTATTTCCTTCTCCCTTGCTCACAGAATGAGATATTGAGACAGAAGAGACATCTGTATATAATTAGTAAGATCAGATCTGCTGGGTGCAAACCCAACACATCCCTATCATTTAGACAAAAGAGACATCTATATCCAATTAGTAAGATCAGTTCTACTGGGTGCAAACTCAACACATTCCTATCATTGATACAGAAGACTCATCTATATACAATTAGTAAAATCAGATCTGCTGGGTGCAAACCCAACACATCCCTATCATTTAGACAAAAGAGACATCTATATACAATTAGTAAGATCAGTTCTTCTGGGTGCAAACCCAACACGTTTCTATTATAAAAGGATACAGATGGAAAAGTGTGTAAATGATCTAGGTAGAGGGTACCTTCAAAGAGTCCTTTTACGTCACACCTTGCTGTGATTTTTCCAAACCTTCGCATCTTGGAAGGCAGCCTAAGACCAGCTGGGTCAGTCTGCCCCAAGGCCAGCACCATTCTTGATCTGAGGAAGAGAGTCTCAATCTCACAAGGTGTTCACGTGCCCAAACTCTGAGTCTCAACTCACGTAGTCATTTGTCTTAGGCAGGTGACTGTCCTACTGTTTCTGGGCCAGGGTTGGCTCCCATGTCACTGTGCCTCTTAAGGTGCATGTGGTTAGAGTGCAACATAAATATAGGAGTCAAGCCATCACAAATAGAACAAGGAAGGAAGAGAGCTTGCAGCGGCCACGGTAGATATTCTCATGTATCTAGTTTCTCACTTGTCAAAGAAAGGTGATGCTTGTTTATGTATTCCTATCAGACATTGACATCACAGAGTGGTGAATTTCAACCCAACATAGGACTCCTTATGCAAGCAACCGAAACTGGGAGGCACCTGTCTCATTCCTCAGAGCAGGGTGGTGCTGTGCCCTGGGCCAGACTGACCAAGCTGGTCCTAGACTGCCCTGAGATAAGTTACCCACCTGCTTGCCCATTCTCTACCTCAGTGTTTTGGTTTATAAAATGCTTTCAATAGAGATAAATTCAATAGTTCTTGGGATTTGGAAGACCAACAGCTCATTCTGAATTTTAGTCAAATAAGACCATGACCATTTAAACATGAACTACTAGAAATCAATGTCTTTTGTCTCATTCACATGTGTGTAGTATGTGCATGTGAACCCGAATAGAGGGCTCTGCCTCTCTTAAGCACATCTGATGTATTTTAGTATCTCTTCCACATGTTGATTTCTTGGGTCTTGTCGCTATCAATCAGAATCACAAATCTAACCTAAGGTTAGAAAGACATACCTTTCGCAACTCTTAAATTTTATTACTTAGAAAATAAGAATACAAGCAAGGACAAAACATTATAAAAGCACTTTTGGATTGTGTCACCACCATCCAACATATATTAATTTATCTAGTCCATAATAATATAGCATAAGTGAGCACCTATTCCTCTGAAATTAAGACAGCCCCTTTGCTGTAGTGACTCACCACCGAGAAGTGGTGGCGCATGGAGATGGTCTGAGCATGACTTCCTTATAAAGTCAATTTTCTTGCCTTCTTCATCCAGTCTCCTACGCAGTTAATGAATCACACGAGACATGTGTTCGGCATTGGGTACAGCATGCACAGTTACTATCATAACTGGGTCGCCAGAACCTGTCCCCACTGTGTAAGGACCAAACGAAAGTGTTTGTTTTCTGGTTTGGCAGAAGTCGTGACTTTGAAACTAACCACAGACATTACTGCGCTTGTGTAAACTACAAAAATACTTTTCTTTTGTTTCAGAACTCTTCTGGGTCTTGGCAGTCAATAATTTTCATCATAAACAATTCAATAAGCAAGCAAATAAACAGGTAAAATGAAAACCACAGAGGAAAGCGAGTGTAGAGAGTCCTGTTTGGTACAGGAAGTGGGGAAGGAGCATCACTGATTCTCCCCTGACCCCAGTCCTCTCTATGGTGCAGCAATCTTACATTTGGCCCCCTTTCTCTCCTAGGAGCGCCATGCCAGGTGAGACTTCTCCAGTGCCCTCCCTTGGCTCCCAGGAAGCTTCATGGGTTTGGACTAACCAACTGCCGAGCCTTTGGAGGTTTGTCCATCATAAATTTGCAGTAATTGTTTTGACATTGTCGATCTCTTAAAACATGAAAAGTACGCCCAAACAATGATCAGGCTGTAATTTCATTAAGGATTTGTTACATTTCAAAAGGGAGTACAATATTTTATGAAAAACAAAAGGAACCTTGTCATATTCTATTAAAGCATTCTTTGAACCCTCGCTGGAAATTGCTCGAGGATTTCCAGAGCTCCTAATTGCACACACTACCTCCGATTTTCATGTAATTTGAACGAATGAGTCTTGTACTGAACGTCTCCTTTTTAAATTACTCAATGTCTCTTGCTTAAATTGCTCAAACTTAA
Source organism: Alexandromys fortis (assembly GCF_014885135.2). Lineage (NCBI taxonomy): Eukaryota > Metazoa > Chordata > Mammalia > Rodentia > Cricetidae > Alexandromys > Alexandromys fortis. The sequence continues at coordinate 8,613,679 of NW_026067898.1, forward strand.
TATTTTGACCTCCTTCCTCAAAGAGTTCAGCCTGAGAAAGGAAGATTCTGAGGGAAGAAAGTTTATGTCTAAGGAAACTATCTAAATGATTCACACTTTCAGACACTGATTAGTTCACATTTCTTTACTAAAAATACTGCGCTGCGTTTGCGTGGAAGAACGGAAATGAATGGGGAGGCTCACAAGGGGGTTTTCTTCCTTTACCTGTTTCTCAGGGACATTAGGCAATACTTACTACCGCAACCAGAAAATCCCATCCGAGGGTTTGTGTTCGAAGGGAGTAAATTGCCAGATTGTAAAGGCAGTTTGAGTCACCTCCTTCTTGACGTTTGAACTGAACTTCAGTTCCCTTGGGATCCGACTCGAATTTTGACAAACTACAGTTTTCCATGTTGAAGGAAAATAAAAAGAAATCACCTTACAATGCCTCCTCCTTGAGCGAATCGCTGTGACGTTGGTCATCTAACGGCTTGTGGTCCTGAGCTGAGGACAGACAGTGAAATCAGTGGGCATGTCCTGAGGTGTCCGCTGATGATCAGCTCCCAGCATTTAGAAAGAGCTCTCTGAGTTTCGTCAGATTAGGGTGTGAGCAAGCCCAGGGGTGGGAGCAGAGAAATGGAAATTATTATCTCCTGACTATCCCTGAAGCCTGGTAAAGAGGAAGGTGAAGGGAAGAAGGGGAGGGAAAGAAAAGAGAGGGAAAGGAAGGAGGTCGAAGGATGGGGAAGGAGTGGGGCCAAGAGAAGTCAAGTGTTCAGATCCCAATTTACATTCGTCTGCATTTTAGGGGCTCCTGGACTTTGATCATGCAAACCCTTTCTTCTACCACCAAGACCACTTACGGTCACAGTGAGTCTCACTGAGCTGCACACAGAGGGTGAACCAAAGCATTGTGATGGGGCTCATGATCCTTCCACGGAGGAAACTGAGGCAGGCAGATCATGAGCTCCAGGCTAGCTTGGTTGCGTGGTGTTTGCATAGCCTCAACAAACAGACAAAATAGTTTTCGAAGATGTTAGGTCAAGGCCGTTGGTAAATAGGAAGGATTTTTTTAAATGTGATTTTTAGCAACAAATAGTTCAGTAAGACACAACAAGGGTCTAAACTTCTTACACATGCCAATAATTTTAATTCGTATAACATCCTCAGAAACTAGGCATTACCGTTGTCCTCACATTTGAGGCGGGGAAACTAAGGTATGGGCAAGTGTGAACACCAGTCTCGTCGACACAACTTTTAGGTTGGCATCAAAATAGTTTGCCCTTTCTGCAGCATGAGTTTGGATTTTTAGAGACATTTGTGGTCAGTCACCCTCAGGAAAGGAACATCATCTTCATCCCAGACAGACTCCACTGGAGTCACGTCCTGCTGTGTCGCCCTGGTGGTGACAGCAATTAACAGTCATATCTGCATGAAGGACAGTGGTGAAGACTGTAGATTTCTCATTGTCTGTGGACAACTGAGACAACAGGAAAAAAAAAAACCGCGGGGCAGACGAGAAAAATTAATAGAATCCTCATTTTGTCTGTCCCATCAGCCCATCCACCAAATACTAACAGAAGCTGTCCTGTGTCTGGCATCCTCTTCTCTGTGGTGAGGACCCACAGGGAACGCAGCAGGCCCTTCCTGCGGTACTTGAGTGTCTCCGACACTTGCCTCTCTAGAACTCTCCTCTATCAACCAGCTAATCTTCCCAGGTTAAGAAAAAGGTGTGGGGGGGGGGAGAGGGAGAAGTGTTCCACATTATCTACCTGTAGGACGAGGGGAGCAAAGTTCTGAAGGTTATTTCAAACCCACACAAAGACACCCAAGCATGGGTTGCACAGCCGCGAATGAGCTGATCGTGTCCTCAGCTAAAAACCTGCATAAGAGCACACATTAAAATTGGTATAAGAGAAATGGGGGAGGGGACGCCGAGACTGAGAGACAGAGCTCTCGAGTTAAATTGCTTTTCTCTGGGGCTGTGCACTTAAGGATGCAATCAGTGCACTGTTTCTGTGTCTTTGGACCTTAGGAATGTATTTCAAGATTAATTATAAAAGGAATTCTTTAGAATGGAAAAATACATTCATTTCTCAGTACTGCTGGAGACAGTCGCGTTAACGAAGCAGTTTAGTGGTCGCACTGCCACCTACTGTTCATTTTCCGCCACAGCTGAGCTGCAGCTTGGGGGAAAAGAAGGCAAGAAAACCCGCCTCCGGCAAGCCCTCTTCAAAAAGAAAGTATTTTAATGCTCCCTCTGTAAGGAAGTTAAAGCTTTCAAAGGTGAAGAGGATGTGAATGTGACCGGTGTCATTTCACATTCCTCTGAATGTTTCGGTTGTTTGCGGTCGTCACATTGCTGAAACATGCAAATTCCACAGTGTTGTTAAAAATGTGTGCATATGCAGGCCGTTTGAATCTGGCCTAACAGAGCACCGGAGCTGACTTTATAAAATGTGCCCAGACACAAACGCTCCGGCCTGAAGGTCTCGGCTCACAACACTGGCGTCTGATTTTTAGAACAGGGGAAGGCCTCTGTGAATACAATTCTCTGATTACAAAGCTTGTGCAGATTTTTCAAAAATGTATACACGAATCTTTCCACATAAGGAGATCAAGTCGGGAACGTCCCCAGCCACTCCAGAAGATGCTGAACTTTTGGCAGAAACCTGTTTCCTTAGCGCTGAGTTTGACATCTGTCAAGGGCTTACAGTTCAGAAAGGAGGCAAGATTTTCCATGTTTTTCCTAAATGAATTCCTCACTGTCGAGCCGTAACCCATTCTTCTTAGATATGGCAATGTTATCTACCCCTTAAATACAGAATCCTGGCAAAAACTCACGAGCATTACGGGGTCTTTCATTTTTAAATGGCATGTCTTCAAGCTTTTGTGCTAATCGACACGTGTAAGGAAGAATTACACAGCGTTTATCATTATTGCTGTGATGCATACATTTATATGCTTTTACATTTTCAAATGTGTTTGCAGATTGATTCACCCATACTAACATATGGTTTTATTTATTGTATTTTTGGGGCACAAGGGGAGGAAAATCAACCTGGTCTATTCTGGCTTTATTAAATTGCTTTCTACTAATGCTACGTTATACTTTTCAGTATAAAACTATGTCAGTAAATTCTTACATCCCAGGCATTTTCAGCTAATGTGTCTCTGCTCCTACCAGGGGCAGGTAGGTCTGGAGAAACACCACCTCCATTTGTCAAGAAAATCTCAGTTAATGAAGTCTAAAAATCCATTTTGTGTGTGTGATAATGGCACTTTTTCCGGACATAAAAGAAACCTGCATTGGATTTAAAATCGCAGTGATTAGGTCCACACGTGTGCAGTCTCCAGATAGACGTACTGTTTGGAATGTTCTCCTTTGCGGTGTTTGTAATGCAGACGTAAGACAAAAGCTTTGCGTGTGCCTTTATTGTAGTGACATTGATAGGATTTATAAAGATAATATAAAATGACATTAAATAACATGAGTAAAGTTGATCAAATATTCATTTTCTGTTTACGCCATTTCCCTTATGTGAGTCCATTTGAGAACAACATCAAACCAAAGCCAAAGAAAAATAATTTCCCCTAAAATACCGATGAAGACCCGAAACAAATAAAACTAAGCTGACCCTCTAATAGATGCCTGTTTATTCTTTTAAATTCATCTTTCTACTTTTCTGAATCACGCTGACAAAGCGTCTCAGAACACAAGCATACATAATAACTTGGACACGACCATTTTTATTCCTTTTGTGTGTCATTACTGAAAGATGGAAGCAAGCCTCACCTAAGTGTAGTGATGCAAAAATAATAGTGCCCCAGTCTGGCTGCACAGGAGCCGAGGCAAACAGGAGCCTCGTATTAAAGAGCTGCCAGGTAGCTGCCGTGACGCATCTAGCCAGACGTAAATAATGACAGACGGAAACCATCATAAGGTCTGTGGAGCATCAACATGCCGCTATCAGTTTCTCTCTAACCTTGCCTTGCTAACAGCTCTCCGCCTTCCAGGCTGAGAGATCATTTAAAAAGCAAATCCTAATGACTCTGCCCACTGTAACAACAGTCGGGGAGAGGGACATCAATTTAACTGGGTTTAGGAACTCAGAGTATCAGCCATTGTCGACCCAGACACCCTAAATTCCAGCTGTTCTCTACAAATCAACCCCCACCCCCGACCCCAATGGTAGCCTTTTCCCTGGAGCTATTTCCAAAGTCTTAAAAAGACATTATCGTCTCAGGTGAGGACATGGTTATTCCGAGTTATTCACATGGCGTTTTGCATGTCATCTCTAAGACCTAGTTTTTAGGACCAGCTCCTTTGGAAAAAGCTTTACGGTTTCCCCTCCTCCTTTCCATGTGGCACACATTATTCTGTGTAAATTATGTATGCACAGGGTAAATAACATCCCCGTGTCCCTGTAGCTTAAGCATAACACGGTTATGGTTCAGGTAAACACGGCTGTACACGGCTGCTATAATCAATGTGGAATGGCAGAACAATTTTGCAGAAGCATTCCAGGGAAGAGGGGGGGAAGCTGTCTTGTCCAGATTCAATAGAATGTACTCACCAAGAAAACCTGAGCTAAAGCACTCGCAGGCTTGATTTGATAAAGCGGGGATGACTGTGCAGAACCTGGTGCACAATAGGGTACTAGCATTATCACTTTGCAAATCAGCACGTAGCTGTACTTGGGTACCAGTAGAAGGGCTGGTGTGTGTGTGTGTGTGTGTGTGTGTGTGTGTGTGTGTGTGGACTCTGAGAGTGCTTGTTGGTTTTTGGAAGACAAGGAGCTCAAACCGCCTGGTCGTGAGTGGAAATGTATGAGAATAAATTGCTGGGGATTTCCTGTTTGGTTAAAAACCAGATAGCACATATGTGTTTTCACTGTCATGTTAGGAGCTTGAGTACACACGGGTAAGGGGGGGCTGGGAGGCAGGAAAGAATGGGGGGGGGAGGTGTCTGCAATGGCCCGTCTTAATGGAAAGCTATTGATCTCTCTTCACAACGATTTCGTCTCCAGCTGAATATCTTACTTACCTTGTAGAAAAGAGATGCCAACTTGAAATAAATAATAAACACACACTATTTTAAGGACTTTTGAATTTTGCATGGTAATAAATATTAATGCAGTTTGTGACTCCCAAAGAAAATAGGAGCGCTTAATCCTGTTGTTGATACCAGGTAGAATACGGGTTGATTTCCCGGGGCGAAAGTGAAAAATGCACTATTTGGACTTAAATTTAGATTTAATAAATAACTAATTTAGGATCTTGTTCTATATGCAAGGATATAATCACAAGGCATTCAGTTTTAAAAGGTTTCATTTATTCTTGTGAGCTTAATTATTGTGAGGAAACTGTGAGCAATTTGTTTTTTACCAGTGTCTGATTTCTGAGAATGGTTATTAAATATTAAATGGATGCATAATTCAGGCAATTAAGAAAGTAATCACACAAAGTAATGTAATGGAAGTTAATTATTACTGCATAAGCAAATAGTTCATTAATGCTAGTAGTTGCTATGGCTGCATTCTTAATACATGCAGAACTGAAGCATGAATCCTCTGTGGATTCTGGGGGCGGGTAGGAAACGGATGCTACACAGGCAGAGCCCCGCTAATGGAAAGCAGAGGCAAATAAGGCCACCTTGGCCCCTGACTTGTCCAGGTAAGGTAGGATCATCATTACCTAGGAGACTTTTGTTGAAACCGGCCTAGCAATAGCGGCTTATCGTGGGGGGGGGGGGGGGGGGGGGGGGGGGGGGGGGGGGGGGCGAGGGGGCGGGGAGCGGTGCTTGTGATGCGAACCTCCATGGAAAGAGAAAGCCCGGAGAATGCAGCTTGTTAAAGACAGAAGGTTTCCTTTTTAAATCAACCAACCCCTTTGTTAAACAGCGAGAGCTGTCATTTAGAACTTTGAGAGACTCCAGCGCTTTTTGTTTTCCTTTCCGGTAAGAACATCAGAGCTGGCAAGAGCTGCTCAAACTCAAGTGGAAATTCTGTCCCCGAGAGCCCTGTGCTCTGGAAAGCTATCTGGTATTAACTCAACACGTGTGGGTTCCCATGCTCGGTGCTGAGGCACCAAGGTGCCTGCATTGGGCCCAGCAGGAAGGGAAGAGCCGAGATAAAGTGGGGTTTCAGCCACAGCCTCGGGGACCACACCAGGCCTCCTCCCCTGACCGGCTCCTTTATGGGTTTACTTTTTAACTACCCCGATCTGCCCAGCGCTCCTTCTTGGCCTTTATGCGAGTTGATAGTGTCTGTTCCAACTCTTCAGAATTTCACTCGCACAGAGGGAGTTCTCCAAGGCCAGGTGCTCTTCCATCCTTTCAACTTCACCACATATTCACTACACCCCTGAGATTATTCCTTGTCGCTTCCTAAGAGCTCTGGGGTTGGGGGGCTGTGCAGGGGGAACACCAGAGACCAGGAAAAGTCAAAAGACACCGATCTCTCCAAGGACAGGCTGCCAGCAACTCAGGAGGAGGCTGACCACTGAGGGAGACAGGAAGGACGGCCAGGACACTCCACCTCTGCTCCAGGAAAGACCTAATGGTCCTCTGAGAGTAGTGGCTTTCTTAACTTCTTTTGAGCTTCAGAACTTTGCATCTTCTCAGACACCTTGGCATTAAAACATTGTGTTTCATTTTAGAGGGTTAGTGGTCTCCAATCCCATGTATGGACCTCTAGTCTAAGATTCTGCTTTGGGGCGGTAAGATCGCTGTTCTCTAAACAGACGATGGGCAGATTGTGCATCTGGCTTGGGTGCAGGGACACCACACTAGCTAACGCACTTTGGGGAAGGTTTCACAGAGCAGATGAACCTTGATCTTGAGTCTGACGTCTGGTATTTGGGGACCAGAGACAGAGTGTTTCAAGTAGAAGGACATTAGCAAAGAAAGGAAGGGAAAACTTCTTGTGTTTAACCATTGACACATCTGTCCGTGTAAGAAACATTAGACACTTCTTGAGTTAGATAGGGAAGCACAGGTAAGACATGATTTCCAGACCAAAGAATCTGCAGCTTAGAAGACAGAATACAGAAGAGATAAATGATTATGCTACAAAGAAAAAATATAACCATACTGAGAAAATTCAAAGGGGGTTTATTTAAGGAGTCTCAAAGGGATTAAGATAGGTGGCTCATTTTAAAGGGGTGTTCTTACAAGAAATCTGTACAACACAATACACGCGGTATACAGCACAGCTAAGGTCATACCTTTGGTCTGGATATCAAAACGAGAGGGACACAGTAAAGACAAAGTCAGGAAGGTAGGGGAATAAGTAGCAGGTTTGGAAAATGGGTGTCACATGACTCAAAGAACACGTTCCAAGCAGCTTTGAAAGGTGAATGGGGCGGATGTTGAATGCCCTTGAAACCGGCAGGTAAGAGGGTTTGGTTGAATGACGGAGAATCGTTTTCTTCATCTGGCCACAGTATTCAGGGTGTGCTGGAATGGGGTGCCTCAGCAGTATAGAGACCTTGCAGGCTATTGCAGTAATATTGGCAGGAGGGAGACTTCCAGTGACCATTGGAATGTACGTGAGGGAATTACCACAGTGAGCAGGCAATGCGGAGAGCTGAAAAGGGATCCCTGGAAATTTATACCTATCTGATAGGTCCCAAGCTGAGATGGGGCATGGCTCTCTTTCCAAAAAAGACCGCGTCTTTATTTACCAGAAATGAACTGGATACGCCTCTATAATGACAGTCCTGTATGTCTTTGCCACTTTTCCTCTGAGGGAATCTCTGAACATGGTTCTTGCTTCAGGATGGACTTTGTCAAGTTAAGTGTTTTCCTTAATTCTTTGCAATGCATTCTAGCGTCTCCTCAGAGGTGTGTTTGACACAGAACACCTAGTGCATAAGGTCAGACTGATTTAACCAATTTTTATGAGACAAGAGAGTCATTGGTGGTCGAGAGTGCTTGCGGCTCTTCTAGAGGACCAGGGTTTGGTTCTCAGCACCTGGTGGCTCATCACAACCTGTGTCTCCAGGTCCAGGAACTCAGACGGCTCTTCTCCATGGGCACTGAGGTAGCTTGAATGAGAAATGACTCCCCATAGACACTTGAACACTGGGTCCCTAGGTGGTGGTGCTGTTGGGGGAGGTTATGGGATGGTGCAGCCTTGTATGTATGTATTGTATTGTATTGTATATCACTGTGGGTGGGCCCTGAGAGGTAAAGACTCTAACCACATCCTGTTTTACCCTCTCTGCTTTGTACTAGTGGTAAAAACGTGAACTGTCAGCTTCCTGCTCCTGTCCTGGGCTGCCTGCTGCTATGCCTCCCTCACCATCATGATGGACTCCTAACTTTCTGGAACTGTCTGCCAACAGAGACTGTTTCTTCCATAAAGTCACTTTTGGTCATGGTGTTTTTTCATAGAAACACAAAGTAACTGATATAGGCTCCAGAAGACGTGTTCAAGTGCACACCTAGACACAGACACAAGCACATTTTAAAAAATAGAATACATTTTTAAAACCACAGGAGATTTGTACCCCACAGAGCCAAGCCATTGGTCTGACTAGGATTTGAAGTCTTGCTCCTTGGTCTCTAGACTCTTCTTTCAGGGCCCAAAGTAGAGTCTCTTCTGTCACCTTGTACAAGGTCCATACTCCAAGAGGTAAAATAAGAGGTTGTTTCTGTTTTCGCAGGACGAGAAGAGATAAAATTCTTAGCTTAAGAAAATACAGCTAGTGAAATGTGACCCCAAGGTTAAAACTAGGCTTTCCACTCCAAAAGGCTACTGATGTCCAAGAAAACCCTGAAAGATGGCAAAAAACCTTCCTTTGTCTCCACGGTTTCTTCCAAACTCCCCAGTCCAGATTGCACAGGGCCTTTGAAATGTCCGGAGCAGCCTTCCACTTCCCCCTCAGTCTGGGGCTTCTGATTTGCTCCTACCTAAATCCCCAGTTAGCAAGATCACATCCTAATTCCTTCTCCACCCAGCCACTTCTTCTCCACCGAGGTTCTTTTCTCTCTCTCAGTAAACCATAGTTCATTGTCACGAGCCATTTCCCCCCTAAAAATCATTACAGGAACCATCACCCTGGGGAGTCTGCAGAGAACCCCACACCCATAATTATGTTCTATTGAGAACCTGCCCCACACCCAATTAAGCTGTTGATGGAGAGCTATCTGTTAGCGGAACCCGCCTCACATTCCAGCTATCCAGGGAACCAGGTGTGGCAACTTGTGACTTCTTGGTCTACCTGTCCGAATGTAACCTCTTGGCCTACATGACCGGGACCACATGGCAAGAGTCCAGTTTCCCTACCCTTCAGGGGCTATATAAGCAGCAACCATGATCCTAATAAACAGAGGCTTTGACAAATCTGCTTGGCCTCCTTCTTCTGTCTTAGCTCATTCCCTTCCAGGTAGCGCCCCTCCGAGACCCTGGAATAACTGATTGCAGGGTGGGTTTCAAACCCCTAGACTGAGTAACCCACCCAACGCAATCGACAGTTCATTCTGTCTCCTTTCTCTTCTTGTGAGCGATTCTTTCCTTCCCTTCCAAGCCTCGAATGACTTTCAATAAAACGTGCACTCTCTGCTTGCTCGTCTATACCTCCAACTTCCATTTAAAGCCCCAAGGCCATTGGAATACTGGCAAAATCTAGAAACTTCTGACAAATACAAAAGGCTTCTGAGATTTACCCACCCATTCTTCCTAATGAGGCGAAGTTGCCATCGTAGAGCAGAATCTCGCTGCTAAGGTTAGCATTGCCGTGTCCGCTCCCACTGAAGTCTCCCCTTAATGTGCTGAGTTGGTTATGAACCGGGTTCTCTCATTGGATAGCATACCATTTACATGCCAGAGAAATGAAACAGACGCAAGCAGGCTGGAGACGTGTGTGCTGGGTGGGTCACTTAGCTGCTTTAATGGGCCCTTATAGCATCATGTTAGGGCTGCACCCTGGTTCTCTTTCAGCAACCGTCATCGTGATGGGGTGGCAGATGGAGGCAGGGCTGAGGCGACAATTGCCATCCTGTGTGAACCCAGGGCTGGCTGCTGAGGTCTCATTAGACGGCACCTGACCTGCCAGAGAATGGTTTAGCTCTCACACTGGAGCTCTTGTGTTAAACCCTCGCTATCACCACAGTGGGAAAAAACCACCGCCTTATGGGGACTAATGACTAATTCCCTACCTCATGTCTAATGTATCCCAGGGTGCTAACTTCAGCACACCTGCCTCCGTCACAGCTAAGGTAATGAGAGCACTTGTGAGTTACTGGTTACTGACAACATTTATAATATTCTTCAGCCTAACATTATTGCATAGGTCAATGTACAGTGTTCGCTGGGAGGAAGTGAATTTTGTCACCTTGGGAGCCCCGTTTTTATGAGGAAGCTGGTCAGCGAAGTGTTTCGAAACCTTTTAAAAATGAGGCGGATGCATTCGGAAAGGTTCTAGGTGTCCCACGATACCCTTTTAAATTCCGTTACTAATTGCATCATCAAGAGGTAATTATAGCACTCTGAGGCCAGAGATTTTAAAATCATAACCATCTAGGAAATTTAGCTAATAAAAAAGAAAGGTATGCATTGGTCCAGATAGCTAGGATGGTTTAGGGGAAGTGTGGCGGTGGCCCGTGGAAGGAGCTGGGAAATCTGAAGAGTTTAGTTAGCATCAAGAGCTGTGGCTGGTATCAACTTCCAGGCAGGGCTATGGGGTTTGAGTGCGATTGTACCAGAGAGATGTTTCTCAGGTCTAGAGAATCAAACTTAGCTAATGCATTGAAGAATGTATCATGAAGAATTATTTTATCCACCCCGCCCCCCCCCCCCAAGCTGAGTTGAGAAGGAAAAGAAAGACAAACTTCCTGTGAGCAACATTTCAAGATGATGCTTTGTGGCTGTTGGTTGGTTTGTTTTTGTAGTCACAGCTAAACGCAACACAGCAAGACACAAGAAAACCAGGCCCTTCGTAGGGCCCCTATCTCCTTTTACATTTCTTCCGGGCCAGGGCTTCAGGAAAAAGCCCCTGCCCCTCTCCTAGGGGCCCTCCCACAGCAGTTAAGAAGGCATGCTCTGGGCCTGAAATGTCTTGCTTTTCTTTCTGGCTCTTCCAGAGTAATCTTATATATTAGTTAGGGTAACCCTGATTGCTGTACCAAATAGATTCGGAATTAACAGTTCCTTGGCACATACAACAGAACTGTAATTCTGTCTTGCCTAACAACCCAATGTTTGTGTTCCTCAAGAGCAATACCTCCCCTCATCTGATTAAGGGGAGGCTCCTTTGCCTTGTGGTGGTTTCCTAGAAGCTCCTTGTTTTCACATCCAACAGCTGAAGATTTGAGAGTGACTTAATTAAGGTGCAAAGGAAGCTGGGAAGTGTAGTTCAGACATGGGCCACTGTTGAGTTATGCTTGACTTCAGTCTAGGGAAGGGATTGCAATTTTTTTCCTGAAAAACAAGGTGTCCTGTTTGTACTTGGGCAAGATATTCAGTTTTTACTTCATTTTTAATTCTTTCATCCATAGTAAAAAGCAATTTTTCAAATATGCTATTTTAAAACTGGTATATGATCAAATGAGATAATTAACGTACACAACATAATCGGCATAAAGCACTCAATATTAGACCTTATTTCACCTATTTTGTTGTTAAATTTTTTGAGCTTTGTCTACCTAACAGATATTCATGATTTATGTTACTCTGATTATAATAACGAGACAAAAAATTTGTGACAAAACACATTTATTTTTCTGAACAGAGACTCTCTTTGATAGAATGTGAAACTTCACAGTGTGACAGACAGCCCCAGAGGAGTTAAAATCTGCCATTAAAATCCTGGCCCCTGCCCTTTCCTGGTGTGTGTTCTGTACCCGGACTGTATTCAGAAGTTGAGGTAAATTTGATTTCTTGGAGGAGGCAGCAGGATGCTCCGTCATCTCATTACCTACTGAAAAATTTCAGGATTTCTTTCCATACCAATTCCACTAAGAAGCGGAAGCACTTGTCTTTGATTCTGTTTCCGTACGTACTTGCCAGACTCCAGAAAGATCTCAGCCCTTAACGTAACTCAGGGTCATGGCAATAAAGCTGCGCCCAATCCAGGGAGGAGTGATTTTCCTGCTTCCGTCGGCAGAGAAATTCCATGGCCCGGGAAGTACAAGAAAAGAACAAACGGAGATACCTAAAGCCCTGTCCTCTTCGTGGCGGGGTCACAGTGCTGGCTAGAGGGTTTCTGAATGGGGCTTGTTTTTAGCTGCTTCCATGAACCAAGGACACCTGGGTCAAAACACAGCACGTGTGACCCATCCTCAGTCAGCTCCAGGGAGCAGTTCTAAGGTGAGTGGGTTCCAGTGGTGGGCGCCTGCGCTGGACTTTTATCTTTGCTCCTCAGAGCGCCTTTTGACCTCAGGCAATTCACCTACCATGGCTGAGCCTCGGTTTACTCCTGTTTAGACTGAGTGGGTTGTAGATTTAGTTGCGATAATTTATGCATCCTGCTCGTCATAGTGCGGGGTGCTTGGTACTTACCAAGAAGGAGTACTTCATACCTACTCAGTTTTATGACCTTTTGGGGATTGATTTGTGTGCTTCTCATATAACTCCTATGGGGATAAAGTGCTCTGCGGTGGGACAATGGCCTTCTACCCTGTCAATTGTATTTTAATAAAACTCTGATTGGCCAGTAACCAGGCAGGAAGCATAGGTGGGGCAATGAGAACAGGAGAATTCTGGGCAGAGCAGTCAGTCTGCAGTCGTCACCCAGACACAGAGGAAGCGTGTTTAAGCATGGCAGGTTACTGCCTCAGTCCGAGGGTACTGCAGATTGAGAGGGCGAATATGTAGAACCTAATTTCCTAGTTTTTGAGGAGCAATTATAGACAGATGAGAAGCCACAAACATCTTACACGAGGGATGGCTCATCTGCAGCACCGGAAAGGGGTGGGACCAGTGAGCCAAGAGAAGGAACGGCTCATAGAGGAGAGGTCTACAGCTCAGGCTTAAAAATAGCCCTGGTAATTTCGTAGCAAAACAGAACAATGAAGGCAGGAGTCATGGGCTCAAAACAGACAGGGGCCCAACACAATGCTCTTTCATCCACTAAGCTATTTTCATAGCAAACCCAAATTTCAAAATGTCAGCCTGATAAATAGGGGAGATCAGAAAGGATAAAGTCAAGGTGTTTTTCTTTAATGCTTTGAGAATAATAAAAGGGAAACACACTCTCGTTTCTAACAGTCGTTTAAAGCTTTGGGAAGAAATATGCTGTGCTTTGAGGAGACCCAGTTATATCTTATCTCCATGCTATTTTAATATACACAACTATTAAGTAGGTTTAGACCATATTACAAGGCTCATTTTTTCCTCTGTAATATTCTCTAGAATATTGGTTAGAATTTAATAACCATGAAGAGCTATAAAAGTTTAAAACACAATACCTTACTCTAATTTCCATTTTCTTCTGCACGAGAGTGCTGCCTTGGTGGATCGGGGTCTACCAGCATCTGCTGGAATGAGGTCTGGCAGCTCGCTCGGTGCGTGTTCGCTTCTGAGTTATGCTGCCCTGGGTCTGAAAGTCATCTCTGCTGCTTTTCAGAGAGAACAATTGGTTAGTAAATTGCGGAGAGCATTTGATATCTTAAGCGTCCCTTCTCCTCCTTCCCCAACAGAGAATAAATGCTATTCACTCCATAGGATTGCTTTGTGGAATTACAGAATGTAAGTGTACGATGTAAATTAGATTGACAGTAGCTGCCTATTGTGGTTGGTTTCATTGCCATCACCTGTAGTCTTGGGCAATCTGGGTGATATTTAGGGAATCCTTTGATTTCTTTAACTCCCACATCTCTCCAGGAAAGATGCTAGGTAGCTCTGAGGTCCTTCCAAGTCGGGAGCCGATACAAATGATGCCTTTCTTTATAGAAATCTCTGCAGTGTGAGGGGAATATGTATGTAGTATGTTTGGTATATTTACATGTATGACATGTTTTAAAAACTAAAAAGACAAAATTACAAAAAAAAAAAAAAAGCTCTGTACATTTTACATCCTAGGTCCATGAAAGGTTTCCAAGTAAAGCATCTTCCTCAGGGAACACAAACTTTCATTTCAAGCAACTGCTGCTGGACAAAGACATCACAAAAAGCAATGTTATATCTGAGATTAGAAATGAGATCACTACTGTTCTCAAGGACTAGTCAAATGGGCACTGCTGCAGAGGGCAAGACCTTGCCCACCACTGTGTCCTGGAGGCCTATTTCTATTTATCCACCATTTCCACACAGAGGAAAGTCTTATTGGTTGGGCTGCAACTCCAGCTGTCTCTGTCCAATCACTATGCTCCTTTAGTTGAGAGCTGGGGGCAGATTTCAGGGTTGAGTGACTCAGTGGGACAGTATCACCCTTCATCCTCAGGCTGCTAGGTCAGCTGCAGCCGTTCCGGACTTCACAGCAAAGCCAAAATCTTCCAGAGCAACTGGATTGTTTTCTTCCCATGGCTCACTCCCTTGGGAATGAGAATCCCCACCCACCCAGCTCTTGCCAGGAGCCCTCATGAAGATTTCCATGATGTCTCATTGACCAAATTAGCATCTCTTGTAAAGAAGAATGGGATTGCGTCAGACCAATAATTCCATTTCTTGGGCAAGGATAGGGGCCAGGGAGGAGAGGTGGAGCGTATTACAAATACAAGATTTGTGTTTTAAAAGAAGTAGTGGGGACTGGGCAGTGGTGGCACACGCCTTTAATCCCAGCACTCAGGAGGCAGTGACAGGTGGATCTCTGTGAGTTTGAGGCCAGCCTGGTCTACAAGAGCTAGTTCCAGGACAGGCTCCAAAGCTACAGAGAAACCTGTCTCAAACAAACAAACAAAAAGGGGTGGGTAGATACAGGACAGGTAAGCTGGATATAGTGGAGACCCAGCACCCAGGAGACAGAGGCAGGAGGCTGGCTTCAGGTTTGAGGTCAGCCTGCTCCCCAGAGTGAGATCCAAGTTAGCCAGAGCTATAAACACAAGACAAAACAAGAATGGCAAAGGGGTTAACAGAAGTGCGGCAGAGCTCTGGCTGGTGAAGTTGGTTTTGGAGTGGAGTTGAATAGCCTCAGAATAGACCACGTGGCTGAGAGAGACTTTCAAGGTCAAGTCCTTCAGCTACCTTTAGTATTTTGAGAACTCGGCCCTCTGCAGACCCCTGTGCTTCAGACAAAAGAGCTTCTAAGGTGCACCCCTGGCTTGAACTTACCCTCCAGATCTGTTGACCTCCCCTCTGAGGCTTAATACATGCAGAGCATGCAGAAATTTTGCATGTAGAAGAGGAGGGAGGGGTGAAATTGAAGGAAGGGGAAGGAGAGAGAGAGAGAGAGAGAGAGAGAGAGAGAGAGAGAGAGAGAGAGAAAGAACCTGCCTCCCTCACCCCGTCATACGGACGTCTTTCCACCCCCTCCACGGCCTGTGTCTCTCCTCTCTTTTTCCTGCAATCCTTCCATCTCCCATGGCCGCCCACCCCAGGTTTGGTATTGTTTTGTCTGTTAGTATTAAGTCCACCCACTCAGTTCCACCTGTTTTCGCCTGCAGAACATGGACGAGGAGTCGGAGATGGCTTCCCAGCTCTGCAAGGAGAGGTCAAGGCAGTAGCGTTGCCTATTAGAGCCTGAGGTCAGGCATATTGAAGAAGCAATCACTTCTGCAAAAGTGGATTGGACATCTCCGGCCTGAAGCTGGCGTGTTAGTATGCTAGCCAAGTCTTTGTCTCTTTGCTGAACCTTATCAAATATTCCTAAGATTGTCCACCTTTTAGCATAATTGGAGAACATCTTAATGCTTCGCAAGCCACTTTCCCCCAACCTTATCAAGGACATTTCCATGCAGACTTGGCAGGGGCCAGAGTGGGGGCTCTCCTCATCACCGAGGCTGGTGCACACTGTCAGGGCTGTTGACCACAGCGTCAGGGGCTGGGCTACCCCCACCCACCCTCTGTCCTCAGGCCTCTTGCGTGCAGGCTGAAGTCTAGGTAGGAGTGTCTAACCGAGCGCGGGCCAAATGTTCTTGATCTGGAATAGGCGTTTATGTCCACACGTGGACTCACAGGGCGAGGTGCAGGGAGCATGAAAGAGAGACACGTTCTGCTTCTGCTTCTGGAGTAGGAGGGGCATCTCTGAGAGTGATCTAATATTAAATTGAGATGTTGTAGGTGCGAAAGCTTGGCAGTCGCACACGGCAAGTGTTCGTGACACCCAAGCAGGGGGTTACCTGAACTTATAGAGCAGAAGAAGGGACTCCGCTTTGACCTAAACAGAAAAGGCCACCAGCTGAAAAGAGACCCCATGATTGCCGCAGACACCACACAAATCGTAGCGAATGTAGATGCTTTCCGAACTGCAGTGGCTGTGGCTCTCAGATGCGTGAGCACAGGAGAGTCCCCGATGTTTTTCTTCTAAAACTCTCCCCAGATGCCCAGACGTCCTAGAGATTATGCTGACGGGGGCGGGGGAGGACCAGGGAACCCAGCTTATATATAAACTGCCCCAGATAATTTTGAAGCCGTTGGTCTGCTAACCTCTGAGAAACACTGCTCAGTCCGCGCGCGAGGTGACCAGAAAGACAGTGAACAGTGCATTAAGCAGCACCCTGCACGCAGTACTTTACTCAGTCACTCCGGCTTTGTCCCGCCGTAGCCCTAGTGGCTAGCCGTGCTGGACTGCCGCTCCTTTTACGAGTATGCTGTGCACCACACAGAGACTGTCAGTAACCAGCGGGAGGTCACAAAACTGGAATTTGCCATGGAAATTCCTCCCCACAGTGACTCCAAGTCCATGACTGAGCTCAGGGGCCGGAGAATTCCCATAGTGAAATGCTGATGTAGTCTCAATGGCTGAGATGCTGGTATGCCTTGGATCTACTGCTCTTCTTAGGCTTGGTCCAGTCACCTTCAGACTAGGAAAGAGTGAGGAGACAGATTTTTGTATGGCAATAGAGAATCATATTAGTTTGGTTTCTTTAAATAAGACTCTTTTTATTTTTGCATATGTGTGTGATGTGTTCTTTGGGTGAGTGGCACACACACATGTTCAGGTGTATGGGCACGTGTGCGTGTGGAGGTTGACACTGGATGTTCTCCTTGGTGGCTCTTTACCTTGTGTATTGAGGCAGCATCTTTTGCTGAACACTGACATTTTGACTGCTCTAGTAGCCAGCATGCCTCAGAGCTAGTCCCCTGAGCTGGGTACAGACAGACTATGACACCTACTTATGGGGGTCCTAGGACCCAAATTCTGTCCTTCACACTTTCATGACAAGAGCTTCAAACCCAGAGACATTTTCTTACCCTGCTTTTATTTTATTTTATAGGATTAAAATTGTGTGCCCAAGATTTTAGACTTTAGATGAAAGCATACTTGATTTTAATTAATAATAGCCCCTAGTCAACCAAATTTATTTCACTTTTATCTAGGAAGTAGGGGTGACAAATGATAGTCAGAGAATGAGAATTTTGTTGAATTTTATCTTAAACAACTTCTAGGCACACTCAGCACTGTTTACAGTCTTTTCCTGTGTTCAGAACTTGCCCAGTGAGACACGATGCCTTTTGAAAGATGACCTGAAAAGCAATGTGTGTGTGCCCTCAGCATTCTGAGTTTATTGAGGAATGGGGAGAACATGAAGCCCAAAGGCTTACTTTCAGTTGATCAGAAAACTCACCTAATAGAGGAATCTCAATTTTGGAAAATAAATTACTGTTTTTCCCTGGTGTCGTGGTTTGTGTGCTCTTGTGGGAGAGAAATGGAAGGGTAGTATCACTTGTTTGTTCCTGGTTGCTCAGACTGGAAATAATCACACAGAAACTATATTAATTAAAACACTGCTTGGCCTATCAGCTAAGGATTCTTATTGACTAACTCTTACATCTTAATTTAATCCATTTCTGTTACTTTGAATTTTATCACGAAGCTCATGGTTTACCTGTAAGGTTCCAGGGCATCTGTCTCTTTCAGTGGCTACATGGCATCTCTCTGACTCTGTCTACTCTCCCCTCCATCTGCTTGTAATTCCTGCCTTGCTCTATTCTGCCCTGCCAAAGGCCCAAAACAGTGTCTTTATTAATCAATGGTAATAAAACATATTCACAGCATACAGAGAGGAATCTCACATTATATATACTTATAAGTCCAATATATGGATCTATTCAAACATTGGTGTGAGTTTGGAACCACCATAATAAAACGCAGGTGGTTTCAGAAAACGGTAGCATCCTACCCGTCTCTGCAATGAGTCCCACTAGGAGGCGGAAAATGCTCAAAAGCCTTTTCTCCATCCATGATCCCTTGATCTTTATTTTTATAGGAGATAAGACAAGACTTTTCCTCCTGGCCACAGGAAGATTCCCAAGAGACCCAGAGGCACGTGGGAAGATGATTTCCTTTTTGTAGGGATAAGTCCCACCCCTTAGGGGGCGTGTTCGCCTCAGGCTAAAGTTTGCCTATAAATTTGGCGAGAGCGTGCTCCCAGCCCTCGCTTCTGCTTTCCTGGTCTCCGCGGGATATCCCTACACCTTTTGCTTTGGTTCCACTTAAAAATTCCAACTACTAGACTGTCGTCGCCATCCTACATCCTTACTAAGTGTGAACAAAGGATTCTGTAGATGTCGGGGACTAGGGATCCACAGACCTGCTCGGCTGGAGCGTAAGGACCATCAGAGGCACGGTCTGCAGTCTGTTGCCTCCTCTCTTCTCCATTAACAATTCTGCCTGGCATTTATCGTCTGCCTTTGGAAATACAGCCTCAAACTCCGTTCTGGCTGACGTCCACCCTGCCCCCATCTCCACTGTCAATAGCGGCTTGGTTAAAAAAGAAATGAACTTGAAAATGTCATCTCTCTTTCTTTATTTAAAACTGCATCTCACTCTGTTGCCCAGGCTAGACTGGAGCTCCCCGTACTCCACGCTGGCCTTAATCCCTCGGTGGTCTTCATGGCTCAGCCCCACAAGTGCTGGGACTCAAGATGTTAAGCTAGCACCTCGTGCAGAAAATGTCACAGCCTCATAAGAGAACTATAAAAAAAAAAAAAAAAAAGATTCTCCTTTAGAAGTGAAGGTCCCACTCGATGTCCCATGAGTATGGGGTTTGCATAGATAATTTGTGTGTGTCCTGAGTGCTGTAGGTCCGTCTTGACCCCTGCGTCTCAGAAACTCCACTGGCTCCTCCCACCTACCTCAGTGGGAGTTTTTGAGATGTGCGGAGAAAGAAACTTACTGACCTTTAAAAAGCACTGATCCGCTGTGGTATCGACTGGCGGCTGTGCTGTGACTTCAGTATTTCAGTGGAGATTTTTAATCGGGAGGAGGTACAGGTCACGCATTCATCTCTACCTGGCAACTGGAAAGAACTGTATTTGCCGCATCAGAGGTATTATGAATGATCTTTAGGGTCACTATATTACGTGGAAATCAAATAACAGAATTTGTTCTGAGTGGGGGCAGAGAATGGCCTCAGTGTAGGAACTAGCTGATACGAAACAAATGAGTTTGAAAAAAAAAGTTAGTTTTTCTATGGAGTTAAAATAGACATGGGAGCCAATGGATTTATGGGCCTTTACAATCTAAGAACGGCTGACTTTCATTTGAGAAGGGACAGATAAAGGTCAGTGTTGCGATGAAGGGGTTCACATCTCTGTGACTGGGATAAAAGTTGTTCCGTTCTGATAGTCTGGACACTAAAACAAGAAGATTCTCCTCAGAATTTACTTTTAGTTTACTGATTTCGATGATGTAACACTCTGGGGTGTGCCAAGAAGGCCAAAAGGGATGGCGAAAAGGGGTTGTTCTCACAGGAGCCTCTCTGCCCCTTCCAGATGTGGAAGGATCCCTTGTACAACCCATTGACTTGCAATTCTTGCAAAGGAATTACTAGAAAAACCTCAGGACGTGACTGTGTAATTCAGTGGTAGGATATTGTAATCACCCAAGGGAGGCAGGATCAGAATCCAAGCCCTGGAAAGAACCAGAAGGACAGCTGGCTGGTAGGAACAACTATAGCACTCAGAAAGAGGCCAGGAGGTGAGTCTTAAAGACAGTTGGCGAGAGGTAAGAAGAACCGGGGGCTTCATTACTTTCTGTTAGCGTGAGGATCAGCTACTGTAACCAGACACAGCTGAAAATCACCAAGGCCATTAGCAAAGCAATGTGAATGGTTTGCTAGCAATTATGATTCACTTGGAGCCTGTCTTGAAAACAAAACAAGACAACAAACAAAACCATAAGAATCGACAGAGACCAAAAAGAGCTGCTGGGTCTGTGTGTCCCTGGTCTGTGTGCATAGCGACCCGTGGTTCTAACACAGCAGGTTCCTATCTGGAAAGTCGGGGTGGGAAACAAGGAACTGCCTAACCACAGGGGAAGTGAGTGCAGCGCCTTTTCAAACTGTTTCCCAAGTGAATTAGCCACAAAAGTGCAGTGAAAGAGGAGTGGAACAACACAATGTATCTGGCCAAGCTGTTATTAAATAGATCAAGCCGGTGGGTAATAATCACATAGATGGTAAGAAAGTCTTCAGTGCGTGCTCTGTGGGGAACATTATTTTGCACTCAGGCTGTTAAAACATGTTCTAGGAAACTTTTACTTTATTGCCAGAAAGGCAAGTATCCTCTGACTTTGTTTGCCCACTCCAAAGGATGCTGGCTTTACATATAAAAATAGCAAGTGTGTGAAGGTGCCGGCATAAAGTCAGTACTTCATAAAGTCAGCATAAAGTCAGTACTTCATAAATGGGCATATGCTAAATCTAAAACTAAGTCATTCCCACACACAGTGAGTTTTAGTGCTAAGCTATTTTATCCCTTTGGTTGAGTTTGTATAAAACATGCCAGCCTCTAACGAACTCCATTTCTGTATTTCTGTTCTATCTTTCCTAAAAGGATCCTCTAGCTCCCTCCTCTAGCTCCCTTGGCCCCAATTCCTCATTTCCTTCAAGTCACCTGGCAATGTCCCCTGCTCGGTCACTGTGCACTCAGACTCACCTAGAGGTTATGAACTGTCAAATTCACTAACAGCCCAGTTCTTATTTTCCATGGCTTGCTGGAATCTCTCTCACACAAGAGTGCACACGTCACACAGACACACACACACACACACACACACACACACACGGATTTTCCCTGCGTCTGTATTCACCTCCTCGCCTCCTACAGCCTCCTAGCTGAGTCTTTCTTCACTTTTCTCTTAGCCTCTCTGGGGTGTTTTCCCTCATAGCATTTCCTCTGAATCTCCCCCCTCCCATGCTATGCCCTGTCTACTCTCTCCCCCTTTTAGCATTTGATTGTATCACAAACACGTGTTCATGGTGTGGGTTTCTACCCTTCGTGTCAGGCCAGTGAGTCCAGATCTGTGTATGTAAATGAGGTCTCTCTTGTGACCTGGAGGAGTAGTGTCAGCTCCCTTTGGACACCGCCACTGGGGTGGTGGACGGTGCGGTGTTGCTACTTCCAGAATTGAGTTTGCCTCAACTCGCTACTCGGTAGAGTCTCCTCCAATTTCCCTCCTTGAAGTTGGAAGTTCATTAAATTGAAGTAGCTCTCCTGGTTGGATACCACCATCTCAGGCGTTCAAACTGTAACTAGTAAATACGTGAGTAGTTTTTGATACCTTTCTCGTGTCTAACTTGACATCCTCGTGGGTTCTCTGGTGCTCTTGAGCCAATGTGCTAGCCCCACTTCTATGCCTTGTTCGGACCTTCATTGTTCTTCTTGCTTCTGTCTCCACCAGCTCCTCCTCCATAATTCTGGAGTGGTGCTGAGCATGCGGATGCAGAGTCAAGCATAGCCAACAGAGTCTCTGCCCTTGTGATAACTATACTAGCATCCCGTGATCACTCGAGAGCCCAGAGCCGATCACATCATTTCTTGTCCAGTGTCCTTCAGGGGCTCATCAAAGCTTCAGAGCTATGCCTGCCTTCCTTATAATAGTTTGCAATAGGTTATATGAAACCCAGCCCAGTCCTTACCTGGAAACTGTGACTGAGGCTGGACCCATGGCCACCCAAAAGGCAAGGTGTTGGCTTCTATACTCACACGCAAATGGCACTGAACTCTGGCTGATGAAAAGTAACTTCTTAGAGCCACCAAGACTAGCTTGCAAGTGGGGTTGGGGGGGCATTTTAGACAGTCTTTATTTCTTCACTCTTTGTCTTCCTACACAAATGTGGTTATTCCGATCCAGCAGCCATTTAGGGTGGCAAGGAGCCTCATGGACAGAAGGAAGCTATTATAGCTAAGACAAGGGAGCATAAAGACAAACCCCCAGGGCTTTGGTAGAACTATAAATTATGGATCTCTAAAACAACTCTGCTTTGTATATAATCACATCTTTTGTGGAAGAAAAAAAGCACTATTTGGACTGATAAAGTTATATGCAGCTGAGCTTAACCCTAATAAACAAGGCTCTAAGGTCCTGCACAAAGTGAGCTTCTCTGACATCTCTGACATCACCTTGTCTTTTTCCCCATGAGTACACACACCCGGATTCCATCATTTGGATGACCCTCAAGAGCAGTGAAGTGTTCTTCCTAGCTGTGTGTAACTTATAGGCTTGTTGGAAAATTAAATTAAATAAAATATATAAAGTATTTTGGAAAGAGCAAGACCCATTATGAGTGCTTAGTAAATGTCAGCTGTGGTTATTGTTAGTTAAATGTTATCTGATTTATTGGGTCTGTAGACAATCAACCTTAAAATGCAGAGAGGACTGGGGAGATGTCTCAGTAGATGAAGAGTGTTCACTATACTGACATGAGTTCAAATCCCTAGCACCCGTGTAAAGAGCTAGGAATGGTCACAAGCCCTTGTAACCCCGGCAGTGTCGGGGATGGGAACAGGAACATCATTGGGGATTACTGGTTGCCAGCCTAGCTTCAGTTCTGAGAGAAACCCTGTCTCCAGGCAATAAGGCAGAGACTCATAGAACAGGACCCCTGTCATCCTGTGGCCTCTGCACATATGCACACAAACCCATACCCACACACACATACACAAATGCACATACTATACATACATATGTCACCCAATACACCACAAACACATGCAGACACACAGACACACCAGCACTACCACACATACACACCACACAAAGTTTCTAAAATTACACAGAGAAAAACATTCAAGACAGAAAGGGAGATGATGTTGTAAATCATAATTCCTTTATTTCATTAAAGAAGACTTTGTCTTTTGACTCCGTAGAGCAGGCAAAAATACCTCAAGAGTTTGCACCAAACATTTGAATCTGTTTTTCTGTTGAGAGATTACTGCAAGTTTTCCCCATCTCTCCCCTCTCTCTGCTGTCACTGAGTTCCTTGTGCAAAAGTCACCTCTTGGGTCCCTCATGTCGATTTGCCTCAATTATTGCTCCGTGCTGCCCTGCCCTTCCTATTTATGGGAAGTTTCAGTAACTGTATGCTTTCTCCAGGGATTTCCCTCCTCTTCTCGCAGAGAAGGTCTGACAGGGGCCAGTTCTTATTTCTTCTAAGAACCAAACTCTCTTGCCTAACTTTATCATCTGTGGCAGCCATCATCTTTCTGGGAAAAGGACTCTATTTTCTACCAGCGAAGACTGAGATGGAGCAAAGGAGAACAGAGCAAAGGGTAGCAATGCGCACAGCCCGGGCACACCCTAGAATGGCAGGCAGCTCCGCAGGACAGAATCCTGGGTCCAAGGTGCAGTGCGCTGACAGACACACCAGCCTTTCTTTTACACGTCTGTCGTTGCTCCAACTTCTCTGCCTGTTTCTCCTTCATCTTACTTTTATAGTTTCTCCTTTTCTGTTGTCTCTCAATGATGATGGTCCTTGGGCCTCTACTTCCTGCTTGAGCTCTCCTTCCCTGGATGAACTCAGTCACGCCAGGATCACAGGAAGCACTCAAATGGAGCTTATGAGCAGCGGGTAACATGCTACTCAGTGACAGGAGATGCCTACTGCAGCATAGACCCAGAAACTTCCCAGAGCTGGGACTGATAGACCAGTTTGAGGCCAGGGTCCATAGGACATAACGTTAGGCTCTCACAGACCCCAGCGGGACAAAGCCAGCTGCCAGTGCAAAGCCGCACACTGAGTTTAAGGTCTGGCTCGTGCAGCCAGAGAATGCTACAGGTGCACAGTAAAGCAGGTCCAAAACAGGTACAGTGTGGTTTAAAATGTGCATAGGTGTTTAAGAAAGAAAAGAAAGTGGGTATAGTCATAGGAAAAATAAATAATTTAAAAATAATAAAGTATTTAAGGAGAGTAAAGTAATATAAAGGAAAAAGCCATGGAAAGATGAGAAATATATAAGGAGTCTGGATCCTATATGTTGTTGTGTTAACTTTGAATTTTTTGAATGCTGATAGGTTATGACAGCTGCTGAGAGACAATGATATTGGAAAAAGAATGACGGAATTAAACCATCCTGGATACTTTAACTTTAAAATGAAATTCAGACAATGCATTGTGTTAGGGGAGAGGTTATGCTTTTGTTTCCACAGAAAAGGAAAGCCTGCAATTCTTTCCAGATTAATAGAGATCAGATTTGATCAGGGGAGAGATCCTGAAAATCTTGGTTATAGACATCAAGAAATAAATCAAGAAAAGCTACAAGACAGGTGGCCTATATACTTACCTCTTAGCATGGGGACAGTTCTGACACTGGACAACAAATGTTACAACTAGTTTTCCTAGGAATTGACCATTATCTCAATTTTCTCAGGGTTCCCTAAAGACTGTCACCCCTAGACAACAGGAAGCAATCTAGAGAGCACAATAACCACTTTCCCAAGATGTGGGATGGGTGGATTTTGGCCATTGGTGGTTTATGGATGCTTGTCATTGTTTAGGGAGGATATAGGATAAAAAGATAACCATTTATCTCAAATATTTTACATTACTATGGATTCTGGTATACTGATAAAAATGTAAAGTTGTTTTTGTTACAATGTTTCTATTCTTGTTTAGGGCATCATGCTTATGCAGCTCATTTAAAATATAATGTATAATTTAAAAGTAGTTAATAATCATCTATAATAATCAAACTTGTAGTCATATTAGGTATGTTTTCAGGGTTAACATAGATTTTAGATAGTTGGTGGTCTTTCAAAGGCTTCAGAGATCTGCAGAATATGTCATTTAAGGTTTTTCATGACAGTAAGGCACATCTGTTCTTAGAAAAAAGCCAGGGCCGGGCAATGGCAGCGCACGCCTTTAATCCCAGCACTCGGGAGGCAGAGGCAGGCGGATCTCTGTGAGTTCGAGACCAGCCTGGTCTACAAGAGCTAGTTCCAGGGCAGGCTCCAAAACCACAGAGAAACCCTGTCTCGAAAAACCAAAACCAAAAAAAAAAAAGTCTTGGTGTTATTATTTGGGAGCTGGCTGGCAAACAGCGAAAGGCTGGCTGCAGGTACCACTACCTAAATTGTTGCCCCAGGAGTGATGTTGACTTTGACTTTTTACTGTTCCCCTCTGAGGCCATTCAATCAATCACTTGTTTTTATCAATCACTCATTGATGCATCCCTCCCCTACCCCTGGGGGTGATACCAGATGAATGCTGGTGCAGGGTCAGAAAAGCCTCCTTGAATCTGTGTCAGTGTGTTTCTTGTAAGAATGTGTCAGCAGACTTAAATGTGTCCAAATGATCCCAAATGATCTTTTCATCTCTAGATATTTTTAAATGTTTATTATTTATTTATTTGTTTGTCTGTTTAACGTATGAGTGCTCTATCTGCATGTACACCTTTATTCGATGGAGTCAAACTGGGTATAACAACCACACTCCAGCACTTGCTCTATACTCACTTTATTTCTCAACAGAAATGGTTAAGAAATACACAACATATTTCTCAATCATTGAAAGAGAACTCTATATTCAGAATTCTTAGTCCACGAAAATATCCTTCAGGAATGCAGAAGAATGTAAGACTTTCTTAGCTAAGAGTAAATTAAGAGAATCTGTCTTCAGCAGATCTGTCTTAAAAGACTGCTAAGGAAAGTTCTCCAACCAGAAAGGAGCCATGCAAAAAAAAATTTGGGGCATCAGGAAAGAAGAAGAAAGAGCCCAGTATGTACAAACTCCTCTTGAGATTACCCAGTTGTTTGATAGTTTAAAGCCAAGATTTTACTTGTAATGTTGTTCAAATGTGTGTGAGACCTGAAGACAACTCTATCCTAATTTAGTGATGTAAGAGGAAGCAATGTTTCTGTATTTCACAAGCCTTATGAAATAATGCCATCAGTAGACTGTGATAAAGTTGTGTTTACTTATTGCAATGCGAGGGAAAGTATAAGAAGTACACTCAGAAGCACAGTGAACAAATTTGAATAGGATCCAAGGGTTAGAGAGGTGACTCTGTGGATAGAAATACTTGCAATACAACGAGCATGGAGACCTGGTTTCCAATTCCCAGAATCCACTTAAAAGCTGGATACATAGGGTGAGTGTGGTGGTTTGAACAAGAATAGCTCCCAGAGGCTCATATATGGAATGCTTCGTCAGCAGGGAGTGGAACTGTTTGAAAGGATTAGAAGGGTGAGGAGGAGTGGCCTTATTGGAAGAAGTGTATTGCTAGAGGTGGGCCTTGAAGTTTCAAAATCCCAGACAGCTCAGTCTCCTGGCCTCCCTGTCTCTGCCTGCCAGCCATAATGTAGCTCTAAAAGACTTTCCCAGCACCATGCTTGCCATACCTGCCGCCATGCTTTCATCGTGAAGACAATGGACTAAGCCTCTGAAACTTGTACGCAAGGCCCCAATTAAATGCTTTCTTTTATAAGAATTGTCTTGGCCCTGGTATCTCTTCATGGCAATAGAATAGTGACTAAGACAGTGAGCATGGATAATCCCAACATTCCTAGAAGGAGATGGCAGGTGGAGACAAGAGAATCCCCGGAAGCTTTGGGCAGCTAGCTTGGCACATGTAGTAATAAACAATAAACCACTCTGTCTTAAACAAGGTGGAAGGTGAGGATGAACATCTGGAGCTCTTCTCAGAGCCCCCCCCATGTGTGCCACACTCATGAAGTACACACGCATAGATACGAATCACATTCACACACCATTATAAAAATAAATAGTAAATTATAAAATTTATAAATTATAAAAAATAAACTCAAATATCCCATAGAAAATCAGGAAAAATAAATCCAATAAACCAACAAAGTCAGTGATATTAAAGAGGGAAAAAATTATTTATGTCTTAGCATGTCAATAATTACATTAAGCATAAGCAGATTGAATTTACTAATCAAAAGAATATGAGAGGATAAAAAGAAATGATTCAACTATCTTGTTCACAAGAATATAATATGATACAGATCTGATATAGCTACTCAAATATAATTCAGATACCTTGCATGCACAAAGATAGTAAAAATATATTTCATGCAAGCCCTAGTCCCAAAACAGCAGGAATAGCTATGTTAACAGGAGGCCTCTCAGAGCAAAGAAAATAATTAGAGGCTGTGATAAACATTCCACAAAGAGAGAAGGGTCAACACACCAAAAATACCTAACAATCCCAACTGTTTATTCACCAAGCAACAAAGCTTCAAATCACGTAAAGCAAAACTAGTAGAACTGAATGATGAATTGTAAAACCCCACAAATACACTTAGAAAGATCAACACCCTGTCCTCGGTCATTCATAGAACAATCAGGTAGGCAACCAGCGAGAATATATAGCGGCTGAAGTGCACATTGAGCCAAGAACGTGCCTGTAGAATATCCCTCCAAATGATATAGAATATTCTTCTCAGATGTCATCATAATACACAGCAAGTATAATACACAAAAATCACGCCAAGAATTATTTAAAAGCTTCATATTAAGGAAGAGAAACATTTAACATGTATCCTTTGTCTACAATGCAGTAGAATTAAGAATAAGTAACCCAAGACTATAGGATAATGTACAATGCTGGATGCATATACGAGGGGAGAAGAGATACTTGTCATCATTTTAACTCCCTCCACCCAAGAACTTAGGAAAAGGATACAATAACACCAAAGGGGAGTGGTAAGGAACAGGAATCAATAAAAAGGAAAAATACAATAGAAAAGACAGGTGCAAAGTTTTGGCTTTTTGAAAAGTTCAAGATTGACAAACTTTTAACAAGGCTGGTATAAACAACAGGGAAAACCAACATTAACAAAAGAGATAAGGGCCCCAACTGCAGATCCTACAAACATCAAAAGAATCACAAGGCAATAATATGAACATTTCTATATACGAATAATTGGCAACTTAGATAAAATGAACCTTTTCGTTCACATGCACAAAATACCATAAATCACCCAATATGAAACGGATAATATGAATATTCCTACACCTACTAAGGCTGTTATTACCAGGACAATTCTCTGAACTTTTCTTCTAAGCCAAGAGTATTTCCCCCTAAGTCTTCAACATGGTTGTAATTTAAGTAAAATAGTAGCCAATTGTAACTTGAATTATTAAAGTGTTATATTATAATGAAAAGACTTGCTCTATATCCTTAAAGACATGTGTTCTCAAAACAAACAAACCAATCCAAAAAGAGAAAGAGAGAGAGAGAGAGAGAGAGATAAAACCAAATATAAGGAGAAATTTATATCGTGAGGGAAAAAAAAACAGATGAGCACTAAAATTTCTGCCCCACAAAATGTGATGTTAAAAAACTACTTGGTGAAAGTCTGGTAATATCCTGCTGAAGGATATGGAGAAATCAAGGGAAAATAAGTTGGAGGCCTTCTCCTCTCCCACATCCCGCATGGCTTGGTCCTGGAAACCTGACCAGAATGAGTTATCGAGGTGGGCAAACACAATTCCCACCCCACCTGCCACCCTGACGTATTCTGATTCAGTGGGCTGAGGAATTTTAACAAGATTTCTGAGCAAATATAACGATCCAGGTGGTCTATATCCTGGTCCCACTTAGGGAGACCATACTCGTTAGTGCATACGCCTATATCATGCCTCGTGTCCCATTGTGGAGGGACAGTCGTATAAAGTGAGCACTGATAATGACTGAGGGGAGACTGTGATCTTCAGCATCTTTCCGAAGATCTCCGTTATCACCAAGGTGCGAGGCAGTTATTAGAAACCTAATCAAAACTTACTTTTCAGAAGTTAATTAACACGTTTTATGTCGTAGTTATCCTAGCCAAAGCTGTATATGCACAGGCTGTCTTTTTGGCTGCAGCCTGCCTTGTGCAGAAAAAAATATAAGTGGGATAACATGCCCACTGGGCATTAAGCTACAAATGCACTTCCCTGCAGCAAGGCATTCGTTTCTAAAGACGCCTGCCCTGCATTATGCATGGAATCTGGCCTCATCTGATCCCTGGACTCGTCCCCAAGTTAAACATTTCCTTTCTCTAGCTGTTATGATTTAGGGCAAAAGCTTGGGATCAATACTAAAATAAATTAGCGTTCTCAGATTGTTATCTCTAAAGTATGTATTTTTAATACTAGCAAGAGTTAAGAAAATAGAAATTAGTGTAAAAGTCGTAGTGGTCACCCGACATATAAGGGCGATCATCAAAACTAATCATTTTGATGTCTTTTCCTCCATTCTGATATTACTTATAAAATTGTTTCCTATTAGTGTCTTCATTATCAAAAACAAGACATGAAATGTGTTTGTCAAGAAGCCATAGTTCTGTTGAAGCTGGGAAGGCATTATCTATGCATCTATGGAACTCAGGGGAAATCCAGATGTCCCGGACACCCCTGTAGGACAGAGAAATAGATACAGCCAGCCACTTGTTGCTACACCTATTGAAGGGCCATCTCAAGCCTTTCCCATCCTGGAAAAAAAAAAAGGAAAAAAATGCAAAAGGACTTTCATGTGTGTGTGTGTTGGGGGGGGGCGACTCTTGCATTCTCAGATCTTGATTCTATGCCAACTCTGAAAGAATTAGAGTAATTACAAAGATAAAGGGTAAAAGTCACAGAGTTCTGGCTGGGACATTCCAGAGCAGGAACAAGCTTGGCGCCATTTTTATAGTTATGCCTGTTAAGATTTAATAGATGGAAAGTTCCATTAGTGAGCCGCGCTGCAATTAACTTCAAGGAGTGTCCAGACTACTGTGTGCCGCTCTTACAGAAAGCCGTGCAGCTTCCCCTCCTGAGCCCCGGGCTGCTCGACATCTCAGTTATGAAAAGCTGGTAAAGGAAAGCATTAAAAAAATATATATAACACACAACCTAGTCCTTTCTTATCACATAACACATGATAAGAATGGGGTTTTACCCTACAGGCATGCCGATTGTTGACTGGAAGTGGGGTGCTTTTTATGTATATTGTTATTATATGCAACATTTACATGGAGGTCACCATTTCTCCTGCTATCTCATAAAGTCATATCCTAATGGAACGGTAGTGATGTTAGAAGTGGTTCCTCTAAATCAAGATTCCCCTGAGCCACACACTCTATCTTAAGTATAAAATCCTTGCCTTGGATTACCAACAGAGTCAGCCAACACCAGAGTGGAGAACACAAGGTATGAAATCCAGTGAGCCCAGTCTGCCCTGGAGATGTGTCCAGATGTAAGGTAGTCCTTAGACTCAACCTTTTAAAGGATGAAGCCATGGCTCCTCTGCACCTGTGCCACCTGAAGTTACCCGTCCCCAAAGTGTTGCCCCTATTCTAGTTAGCTGTCCTTGGTAGGACAGGCTGCAATTTCTTTATCCTGGTAAGATATAGCTAAACTGTTATGGTCCTCTACATTTTATTGTATTAAACTGCAGACTGGCATGAGGTTTGTTTTTAATGACTTGAAGAACAAAACCTGCATTTTATGACTTTTAAAATCTGTGTTGATATTCTTTCTTCCCATTACACCCCCCTCCCATTTATTCTACATGTGTTTCCATTAAAAGGCTGCAGGCTTTAAGCGCAGTCGGCATGGAACCCTGATAAACGCTTTCAAAGACATGTGCTCGCTTTCTCAGACCAGAGGCTACACTTGGTGCCTGAAACCCGTCATTTAGTTTGACCAGCTGTTATGGAGTACCTAAAACACTAGGGTTTGGGGATGCGTAGAATTGTCTTCTGGACCAATGTGTTTGCAGCTAAGTAGCACAGATGAATCCGTTTCCCTCTACTGAGTGTGAGATCTGGAAGTGGATGAGCTCTGATTTGACCTGCCGTGTCCCACATGGCAACATTGTCTGTGAGAGGGTGGGAGTGAAGACCGAACCCCCTAATTCTTCTTTGTCCCCAGTGCACTGTCCCTTCCGCAGGAGACGGTTTTCTGTGAAAATTATAGAGGGCTTTATATTTTTTGTCTTTTTAAAATTCAGCTGATACTATGTCCCCAAATGTGACTGATACAGGAAGAATGGGACAATGTCACGGCAGGAAGTCATGCTTCAGGTCCCTGAAAACTGCCTGCCTTCTGTTCAAATGAGCACATCAGGACAGTACCCACATCCTCTCTGGTTGCTGTGGTGTTCTACTCGGATGTTTTAGTCAGGTAGATCCTGTTTCTTGGAAAACTTTTGGTTTGGTACCAAGAAAACTATGAGGACTTGTGTAAAGGTTGTATCAGAGCTGTGGAGGTCAGGGAGGTTGCTTGGGTTTTCTGTATTCGTGGTTGGCTTTGTTTCTACCCTTGAACACCAGCATTCACTTCTAGAGATCTGTGAAGCATTAAGCGGCATTTCTTCCATCTCCCTATGCTATTGTATTTAGAACAGGGAGTCAGGAATCCTCCTGGAGAGCTGAACTCTGGCCTTAGGTACCTCTTTCGAAGGCATACACTTCTGACTGTCTCTACTAATCAATGTGCTTATTTACCGTTTCTCTCACAGGAACGTAGCTGGGCTCACTTGATCTTTAGGATGGACACATCAGCCTTGCCTTGTGGTGTGTAATGGACGGCTACGTTGTGCAACCTTGGCTGTCTGTAGTGGTCTGCATTCTCATTAGAAGAAACATTTGACTCTTTACAAACAGGGACAATATACAATAATACTAACTCTGGTGTTTGAGAATGTTTCCACAAATGGCTAAGTATTAATTAGGGAACCGTTCTTGTTTGACATGTTTGTTTTTAATTCTTAATGGGCTTCCAAGTGGGGCAATGCAGCAAGTCCCCAGAAAAACTAACAATTATCTAGCCTAAGGAGCTTTGAATTTCACTGCGAAATTAAGATTGTGGGGAAGATTCTGTTTTCATTCCACTTATATTAACCTTTTCTTATCCATATTAGCTAAAGGTTAACTTGTTCTTGCCATTTTTATGAAATGAGAAGCAGGAACTGTGTCTTTTTTATGACATACTCGCTATTTGGGTGTAAAATTAGTAACCAAGGGTGGGAAATGCCTGGAAGAAAACAAGAGAAAAAGGAACTTACTGCACCATGCCAAAGCATTACCAAGCTCTGACTGAACACTTGTGTTCTCTCCCCCATCTTTGAGGGCCACCATCTTCCAAATAAAAGACTATTGAGCGTATAGGAAGGCCAGTAGCTGTTGCAAGTGAACAAATGCTCTCTTGCCCAATAGGCAGGACTCTGTCTATCTATCCATCCATCTATCCATCTATCTATTCATCTATCTATCTATCTATCTATCTATCTATCTATCTGTCTGTCTATCTAGCTATCTATCCATCCATCCATTTATCTATCAATCTATCATCTATCAATCATCTATCTATCTCTATATATTCATCTATCTATCTATCCATCCATCTCTATTCATCTATCTATCCATCCATCCATCCATCCATCCATCCATCTATCCATCTATCTATCATTTTATTACTTTGCTTTGGAGTGCTGGGCCTTGAGTCTAGGCTTAGCCTGACTTAGTATAGAGTCTAGGACTGCCTGCCTAGTGATGGCACCACTCACAGTGAGCCAGTCCCTCCCCTGTGATTCATCAGTCAAGAAAATGTTCTATAAACTTGCCATAGGACAAACAGGTGGAGGCACCATCTCAATGGAGGTCACCTTTTTCTCTGATGACCCTGGCTTGTGTCAAATGGGCCAAATTTGACTCACCCAGAATAGGAAGTCAAGGCTCTCGCACTGGGTTTTGAATTCCTTTTTGCTATCCCTTCTGACAATTTCCCTCCATTTCTGACTCCTCTCCTTTCTGGGCTAGGATGATGTGGGGATGAGCCCTAGACCCCTTCTTCCTCGGGGGAAGCAGTGCAGTCTCTGGAGGCAGAAATTCATTCACGTTCGTCTCCTGATCTTTCCACTTACTGCATCTGTTTTCTGGTCTGCAAAATGGGGATAGTGGTATAGCCTGCCAAGCTTGTATTTTAAAGATAAATAACAATTCCTGGTTTTAAAAAAAAAGTAACCACTAAAGAAATGCTGAGGGTGTTGCAGTTATTGCTCATTTTAAAAATATTTTTAAGAGAATTTGCATTTATGTGTGTTTATGCTTGTGCATTTGTGTGTGACATGTTTTTGACATACTTCCTCTTGCAAAACTCCCCCTCCTTACAGCTCTATAACCTCCCTCACAGTGCCACCAACATAGGTTCACATACATGAGCCCATGGGGGCTGTTTCTTCCTGAAACCATTACAGCTGTGGATCACGGTTTATCACCTGGTGCGTGTTCAGACACTAAATCTGCCACAAGAAAGCTGGTGCCCTGGTGTCAGTAATGTTCCTATTTCGAGACAGATCCAAACATTTTAAGTCTCCCCGTTTCCAGCATACAATTGTAAAATTGTAGAACACTAGAGAAGCTACTGGCTTTACCCAGGACACGTTATTTCTTGTATTTAGTAGCTTCCCATGTGGCTCCAAATATTCAAAATGCACATGGCATGTTCTTGATATTCAAGTAACTGCACACCTAGAAGGAGAATTCAGACAGGGGTGCCACAACCTCCTTGGTGCCTTCCTCCTTATCGGGCCTCCTATACTCTGCTTGTCTTTGGAGCTGCGTTTTTACAAATGACTTATCCTCATTGTTCCCAACTGTAGTGGGGCCACAGTATCTTCAGACAGGAATGCACAGGTCACATTGCGTAATGTACATAAAGATGTTTTTCACATGCAGGAAAACCTTAGTATACTTGCTGCTTGTAGCTTTTATTAATCCAATACCAACCAGTGCACCAGCCGCTGGGTTTGATGTAGCTTTAGAAATAGCTACATAGTTACATTCAATTTCATACCTTCTTCTCACAGCCTGGGCTGGAGGCGAGGTCTCCTCTTCGCAGAGGAAATGTGTTTCTTCAACGAAAGGAGGTGTGCGTTTGGGCTCGTGGTTCTGACTGTTCCTAACTGATGAGCTATCGTGTTAGACCCGGGCGCCCCGCCGATGAGAATAGCTCCA
Source organism: Alexandromys fortis (assembly GCF_014885135.2). NCBI lineage: Eukaryota > Metazoa > Chordata > Mammalia > Rodentia > Cricetidae > Alexandromys > Alexandromys fortis. The sequence goes on from NW_026067898.1 coordinate 8,647,930, forward strand.
ACAGGCCTAAAAGAATGTCATGTAACATTTATTAGAGTCATTGCAACAGGGACACCTCCCACTCACTTTGATTTAGTGACATTACTTCTGGTTAAAAGCTTTAGGTAAGGCCACACACGGTGGCTGGTGATTTGGATAATTAGAAGGAAAGGCAGAGGCCTGTCTCTTTACAAGGAAGTTAGCAGTGACATGCAATTAAAGCAAGCCGTGGGGGGAAGCTGGGTAGCGGTAAGGACTACAGTGGATCGGGTCAAATCAAACATTTCTAAAAAAACCCTGTCTTCACAAAGGATTTCTGTTTCTCTACTTAACAAATTACTGCTGAGATGACTGTTCATTTACACAAGCAGAATAACCGCGCAGCACCGTGGTCATTTTTCTCATAATTTGTAGGAGCACAAAGGCCAGTCGCTGCCGCCGCCACTGCTGCTGCTGCTGCTTACTTTCTCAGGCAACCAAAGCATCATCATTGTCATTTATGTTTTTTTTTGGGGGGGGGCGTTCTGCGGGGGGTCTTCTTTAAACTGTGGGCTTCGATACGGATACGCATCAGCTATTCTGATTCTGAGGGCTGTGAGAGAAGGCGGTAGGGGGCTGTTCTTAAGTTCTTTTCAAACAAAGAAATGAAAGCTGGGTTCTGAGAAGGTGTTATGGGTTTACTTAGGGTGGAAGCAAGAGGAAAACTCAAGCCACAGGTGGAAACTGTAAAAGCAGCCTCCGCCGCCACCCCGCCCCCTTTCTCCCCCCGCCCCTCGCTGGAGCAGTTTTCTTCCTCTCCCTAAAACACAAAAATGGTTGTGGGTGTCTTTAGAAGAAAGAACCCATGGATCCTCCGTGAGTTAAAGCTTGCATTCACCACAGGCTACCTCCTCAAGTCTTCGTGGGTAGTGCAACAGGGAATGTGGCCGGATGCTAGCCTAGGCTTGACCTCAGCTGTGTGTGGGTACCTGGCGCTCAGAGAGTAACAAGGAAGGAAACAGAAGCCACGATCCCATTAACACTTACTTTACTCTTAGTGAACGCCAGGGGCTAAAGCGCATGCCCTGTGTGCCGTCAAACACCCCAGCAACCTCCAAGGTACTAGTTAGCATCCCAGATGGTGAAAGGAACCAAGAGGCTTAGAATACCTCCCCAGAGCTTGAACCTAGATGACCCTCTCAGTCCTAAGCAGCGTGGCCTCCCGGAAACACAAACTATGTGTTTCTGAAGAACTGTTTCCCTCGTGATTGGCCAAGCCTGTGAGTGGTGGCCCTGCAGGGGAAGGTGGAGGGGGCCTTCTACAAGCTCTTTCAGCAACAAGAGTTCCTCGGGGGACTCAAGGTGGAGGGTTGAAACTGTTAACAACGGCAAAAATGTGAGGTGCAAACGTGTTCAGATACAGGGATAGACGAGAACAGACAGCATCCATTGGGTGGTCCATCTCTCTTGGGATGAATGTTGGATATTCAGCTGCGGTATTAATTTTTATGTCATCCACACCGTTTCCTTGCTGACTTGGCAAATGAGTCACTAAGTTACTGAAATGGGTTGGGTAAGTTCCTCATGGGTATAGTTGGGGCTGGGGGTGGGAAAGAGAAGGGAAGTCCCTACATTTGGAGTTTCCTGGACCATAAATAACGGCTCTGCTGCCATTCCTGGCAATATGCTTCTGTCATTAATTAACTTTTATGGAAAGCTATGATGTTCATGACTCTGGCTCTCCCAGCTCTTGATCTATGTGGTGTTATGTGGTGTGGACAGCAGTGCTCACGGGTGGGATTTGTCTGACAGGGGAATCTGAATTAGTCTGTTGTGAAAAACCTGCTAATATACGGCTTGTCCCTGCACCGGGTAGGTGGGAAGAGAGAGCGCAACAACAATGCCCAGTCCATTCCTTCTGTTTCCCCAGCCTCTGTGCAGCGGATCAGAATGTCCTGGTCTCTGTTAGGCTACATTTTTTTAAGATTTATTTTTATTATTTTTTTAATTTCTTTTCTTTTTTTTAAAAAAAATAGAAAACCAACTATCTTTTTTTTCTTTTTTCTTTTACATACTAATCCCAGTTCCCACTCCCTCCTCTCCTCCCATTTCCCTCCACTGTCCCACCACCCCACTCCCCATGCACTCCTCAGAAAGGGTAAGGCACATGGCTTTGGGGAAGGTCCAGGGCCCTCTCTAATATAGCTAGGCTGAGCAAGGTATCCATCCAAAGAGAACAGGTTTCCAAAAAGCCAGTACAAGCAGTAGGATAAATCCTGGTGCCACTGCCAGTGGCCCTGCAGCCTGCCACAGCCATACAATTGTCACCCACATTCAGAGGGACTAGTTTGGTCCTATGCTGGTTCCTTCCCTGTCTGGCTGGAGTTGGTGAGCCTCTGTTAGCTCAGGTAAACTGTTTCAGTGGGTGTCCCCATCATGGTCTTGACCTCTTTGCTCATATTCTCAGTCCTCCCACTCTTCAACTGGACTTTGGAAACTCAACCCCGTGTTCCAATGTGGGTCTCTGCCTCTGTTTCCATCAGTTGCTGAATGAAAGTTCAACTATGTTCATAGCAGCATTATTTGTAATAGCCAGAACCTCGAAACAACTTAGACGCCCCTCAACCAAAGAATGGATAAAGAAAACATGGCACATCTACACATTAGAGTATTACTCAGTGCTAAAAAAACAATGACATCTTGAAATTTGCCCGCAAATGGATGGAACTAGAAAAAAATCTTGAATGAGGTAACACACACCCAAGAAGATGAACATGGTATGTACTCGCTCATAAGTGGATACTAGCTGTAAAGTAAAGGATGTTGAGTTCATAGTTCATCCTAGAGAAGCTAAGTAACAACAAGGTAAACCCTAAGGAAAACATACATAGATTCACCTGGAAAGGGGAAATAAACAAGATTTCCAACTGGCAAACCATATATTTTTTACCACTGTTGAACCCAAGAGAAGCAGCTAAGTGTGGGAGGGGGAGGTGCTGTATTTAAGTCATGTATTTAGAAGGGTTCAGGTCATCATGGTGGCATTGTGGCCCATTTGCAACTGTGGACACATTGGGACCAAGGTTATTTACATCGCAAATCGAGACTTCACAGGAATGGAAAGAACCCTGAGCCAGGTATAACTCTACAAACCCAGCACTAGAACCCTACCTGGCCCCAGTTCCTAAAAGATCTGCCTTTATCTTGGTGGTGAATCAAGCATCCAAAGGATGCAGTCACGAGGGATGTTTAAGATTCAAACCAGAACAGCAGCGCAGAGACGCTGCAATGCTTGGCTCTCGTTGGTAGAAATGAAATCCAATAATAACTGAGTACGTCTGTCTCCAGACAGAGTCACTGCGTTCCTGTCTGAAGGTGGCTGTCCAGACATGGATGGATCAGAACAAAGTTTGGCAGCAGTAGCTCTATCAAAAATGTTAGTCCTTACTGGAACTAACTTTTTATGTTGACTTTACTCCTATGAAATTTAGAGGCTGGATTTAAAATTCAATATCCTTGGTTTTTCACACAGTGAAATAATTTAGTGTTAAATTGTCAAGTGTCTCCTCCCAGAAGCTGAACAAGAAAATAAAGGGGGTGGGGGCTGAACAACGGAATCATGCGCATCAAAGTAAATGTCAGGCCCTGTGGCAGAGCCCATCCTGTGCGCTTGATCAGCAGCAGCTATGACCCCTGGTATTTGGTAGCGCACACCCTGGTCCCTGGAAGCAGAGCTGGCTGTCTCAGGCCTCTGAGCGGATGACTGTGGTTTGAGAAATTGCTAGAGCCCATGCACACGGCATTTCACGTTTCAAGTAATGCGGCATTGTGATTCATACCACAACACTATAGGACATATGAGTAATAGCTACACACTCTTAATCTGCTTCTCGGACATAAAAAGGAAAGCCTTCCGGATTCCACACTGTATGGTTCAAAACCAGACCCATGGTGGCTGTGTTTACTGAGCCCTTGCTGACTGGCCAGACACAATGCTGTTTTCTTTTCCTCATACCTTCTTATTTTAGTCCTTGAGATAGTTCTGGGGGGTCTGAGTTCTACTTTGCTGATGAGCTCAGAAATGTTAAAGACTTGTTAGAGTCCCCTCCACTACTTACAAGATACTCAGCATGGTCCCAGAACAGCCTATCTGCCTTTGCAATTCCCCTATAGACTTTATGCAGGAAAATGGTTTTAAGATCTCCTCAAATCTGTAATCAAGCTTTTCCTTTGTTGTTCTATGGATAGGGAACATTTCAAAGCACAGACTTGGCAGAAAGCATGACAGTTACGAAAGTATTGGGAAAAGACGGGGGGGGGAGGGGGGGACTGACATCAGTGACCAGCTCCTGGGCTCGGGAATGGAGCATGCTGGATACAGTGCCTGCATGGAGGCCTGGGTTTGATTCCCAGGACCACATGAACAGGCTGTGGCAGCTCACCTATGATCCTAGTACTTGAGAAATAGAGATAGGAGGGTCAAAGTTAAGTTCAACCTTGGCTGCATAGAGACTTTGAGACTAGATTATGTGACACGAGACCCTGTCTCGAAAATAATTTTCTGTTGACAAACTTTAACGAGGCCACATTGTGTAAAAATCATATTTCCAATGAGACCACAAAAGGCTAGAAGGTTATTTCTTGTTTTTCTCTTCAATCTTTTTTGAGAATTTCATATATTAATACTGTAGTTATATCATTCTCCCATCCCCACCTTCCAGCTCTTCCCACACTCTCCTTATTTTTCTCTTAAAGATTTAAATGATTTGTGCAGTAGATGAAAATGGATGGAGAAATTTTAATGCTCTTTATTTTTCAAAGAAAGGGCTTGGGAAATCATGCAGTGGTCCGCAGATTAGAGGCTCTGCTCAAGATGTGAGTGTGTTGTGCTTTGATTCTTGGAGGTGATCCATTTCTCCCAGGCACTCTTCACTGTCCCTGGCATGGACAGTGAGAAGCTTCCAAGAGGCAGCATTTCACAACAAACCTTCAGGAGCCTTCAACTGTGTGACTCACACAAGTTTGAAGACTATTTTAGTTCCAATTCTTGGTAACAGAAAAGGATTTGTGAAATAGTATTGTTTAAAAAGTGTTTTATCCATTTTAGGCTAGCCATTGAAGACCATTGACTTACCATTGTATGTTGACTGCTTCTATTTCCTAATTAGCTAGAGATCTTTTTCCTTGCCCTAAAAATACGATACTAAAAAGATGATAGTGTCATGACGCTAGGTAGTAAGAACTCTTTCTCAACTTTTTTTCCCTCAGTTTTAACAGGTGTGAAGAGTGCATGACCCAACCTCCTTTAGAATTTACAGGGTGGTTGTTGAATCTGTAAGCAGAGTGCCCATGAAACTTTGGCAGCATGATCAAACCTTAACTTGCCTGCTGTGATGTTCAAGCTTTTCTGGATGAGTATTTCTTTATGGTTAGAAGCAACCATTTCATGTATTGAAAGCTTTTCTCTGGCCCCTGAGACAGAAGTAGCTAGAATGTGGGTACTTTAGTTGGATAGGTCAGCAAGCTTAGAAATTCTTCATCCTTGCAGCTGGGAAATAGCACAGCTCTGAGTGATGTAATTCATTGGTCTGAAGAATCATTTCATGAAATGAGGTTCCTTAATGATAATTGATGGAAGAGACTATTGGAACTTTTGCACACAATCTGATGCATTATTGAGTATCCTCGTTGTCAGTGAAACAAAAATAGTGAGAAGCTCCAGAAGAATCTATGCAGGTCTTCAGGGATGTTCATGGACACAGCTGATGTGTTGAGTGTAACAGCACCCCAATATATCAGTAGCAAAAGAATTTGTCATCAAGGATTGGAATTAAGATGTCATCTTCAAATTCGTGTGAATCACAAATTTAGAAGTTCCTGAAGCTTTGTTGTGAAATGTCGTCTCCTGGTTGAAGCTCCACGAAGAATAGAAAGCCACCTCCAACAGGCAAGAGCAACTTATTCCCCCTTTCTCTTGAGTTTTAGCCTTACCACTTTTCTTCTTGAGCCCTTGGACTTCTTTCATGGAGACAGCTGCTTTGGGATTATGCCATCATTTCAACAATCCCACAAAAGGCAGAAAGATGTTTCCTCACAGGATTGCCTACAAAAGGCTCTAATTGTCCCAAGAGTTGCACCACCATATCAAGAAACGTGTAACAGACTGTGTACACTGCAGCCAGTGTAGGAAAGCATTGGTTCAGAAAGGATGGGATCACCTACTTCTAGACTGAGAGCGGAGGACTGTCCTTTGTGGAGTGGTACCTTGAAGAATCCTTTGTGCTCTTGGCTCGAGAATAAGAGGAAAAAAAAATGATGACAAGAATCTTCTTTAAAGCCAGGGCATTGTAAGCTTGCCTTAGACTTCTGAGCTTTCCGAGTGTTTGTTCAGGAGGCAGTTGCCAAGGTTTTACTGCTTGTCTAAAAACATTTGGTCTCCCCTTTAGATCTGCTAGGCTGATATCATTTTTAGTGACTTCCGAGGCAGCATTGTTGCCGAATGAAAGGGCAATGAATCTTTACCGATCCCCATCAAAACGGGACTTTTGGATGGCACATTTCGCTGTGATTATTTCTCATCTCTTCCTGAGATTCCCTGGAAACCAGCTTGGTCTTGTCAACTGCATAACAAGCACGGAATTTTTATAATCATGGCCTGGCCACAGCAGAGTGGATTTGCATCTTCTAGTGAAATGCAAATTGTCTAGCCTGGAGTTCAGCAACATTGCCTCCCTTGAAAGCAAGGGCATTAAAGTGCCTGGTAGACACAACTGTTTGTTTAGCTTGGTTTCTGTCTTTGATCTCACGTTAGCATACCTTAATGGCAGGTAATGATTGATAATAGAGTATTGTAAAGTTCGGGTCATAAATACTGCTTAACTCATAATAATTCTGAATAATGTACTTTTTATGACTTGGTTTGATGGAAAATTTCCTTGTCAGCTTGGTCTAATTGTCCAAACAAAACCACCCATTACTTGAAGAAATGTATGTCCCTCCTAGACACATTAATTAGGGTCATGGCTGGGCTGCACAAAGGAATATAGTAACACTTCAGTTATCTTTAAATGTAATCTTTGGACAATCTTACTAATGCTAAACTCAGGTTTAATGAGAAGCTTTTGTTTACACTTGCCCTTTGAGGCTGTCGGGCTTCCACTGAGATCTGTGGGGATGGCTGGAGCCACATGTTCATTTACCCAGTTCCTCAGAGGCTGCTTGAGTCATAGACTGTGGAGGTTTGAACACTGGAAGTCACAATGGGACATTATCTTTTTCTTAACATAGGGGTTAAGGAGATAGCATATAAAGAGAAAATTAATTGAACATTTAAAAAGTTTTTAAACCATTACTGGATATCTGAAGTTAACAAATTTCATGTGACATTGAGATTAGAGCAAAAAAAGAGAGTTTGGTAACTTGGTGTTGGCAACTTTGAGTTTCTCACATCGAGTTACTTAGCAGAAGCCTGCTTGCAAGAGCCCAAGATCCTAGAACCAAGCCATCACATTTACAGTGGCATTGAGCAAGTAAAACACTCAGGAGAAAAAAATAATCAAAAAGGTTAAAGATCCTGCCCTAGACATGCTGGAGGAGGCCGTTTGTTGGTTTCCAGCCACTTAGCCCCAAAATAATCACACAGAAACCATATTATTTAAATCACTGCTTGGCCCATTAGCTTTAGCTTCTTATTGGCTAACTCTTACATCTTAATTTAACTCATCTCCATTAATCTGTGCATCACCACCAGGTCATGGCCTACTAGCAAAATTTCAGCACAGTCTCTGGCAGCAGCTCCATGGCTTCTCTGGACTCCTCCTCCTTTCTCCCAGCATTCAGCTTAGTTTTCCCCCACCTAGTTCTGTTCCCCTATAGCTCAGCTATAGGCCCAAAGCAGTTTCTTTGTTTATCAATGGTAATCACAGCATATAGAGGGAAATCTCACATCATGAACATTATAAGTCACTCATGTAAAAAGCTGAGGGCAACAATGAATTGAAAGATGCCAATGTTCATTTATTGGAAGAATTAATATCATTAAAATGTCCTAAAGTGATTTCTAAATCCAATGCAATCATATCAAAATTCTAATAATATACCCAGCATTTAAAAAACAAAACCCTGACATATATAAAGAACCAGAATAAAATCCCCAATAGTCAAAAGAATCATGGGTAGACATAACCAAGCTGGATGGATTTATTTAAATATCTGATCTCAACTTCAGAGCCTACAATAACCTAAACAGAAAAGTACTATACAAACAGACATATCACACAAAGGCCAGAAAAGAAAATCCAGGAAAAAAAAATTCACATAGCCGCCGTCACCTGGCAACAGAGGAGCCCAAAGAACACAGTGGGGAAAAGAGTCTTCAGGAAACACTGCAAGAAAAACTGTCAAACCACATGCAAAAGAATGGAATTGGGTCTTTATATTACTAGGATACATACTTAACTCGAAATGACTTAAAAACTTAGGTACAAGACCGGAAACTATAAAACTCAGAAGAAAGCATAGAGGGGTTTTCTATCATATTTATTTGGTCACAGATTTTTAAAATAAAATATATAATTTCCCTAAACAATATATTTAATCCCTAAAACACAGTCAACAAAAGGAAAAATAAACTGGCATGATTCCATCAAACTAAAACACTTCCCCTTGGTGTAGCAAAGAAAGCAATCAGCAGAATGAATTGGCAACATATGGGACGAGAGGAAAATCTGCACACCGTATATCTGACAAGGGGCTAATACACACTCACATGTATGCACACACATACACATATACTCCCTACATGCACACACATGTATATACACCCCCCTACATAAACACACACATGCACATATACCCCCACACATATGAACACACAGAGACACATGCACCACAAACAACTCAATATCAAAAATCAAATAATAATTCAAATCTTTTAAAAATGGGCAAAGGATATGAACAGACGTTTCTGAAAGAAGACATACAAATGAGCAATAGGTGCATGAAAAATCACTCAGCATTCTGAACATCAGGGAAATGTAAATTAAAACCACAATAAATATAACCTCCCCCTTGTTAGAGTGGCTTCTGTCAAAAAGATGAAAGACATAGCAAGAATGTGGAGCACAAGAAACCTTTGTACACTGTTGCTGTGAATGCAAATTTGTATGGCTATTATGGGGAATAGCCTGGAAGTCTACCAAACATTAAAAAATAGAATTACCATATAATCCGATTCTACTTCTGGCACATATCAAAAAGAAATAAAGTCAGTATATTGAAAAGAAATTAGTACTCCCACACTATTGCAGCTTCATCATGATAGCCGAGATCCAAAGCTATATAAGGACTACATAGAAAAATTATAGTGGGTATACCCAGGAATAATAGTCTTCAGAAAGAAGGAAATCTTGTCAGTTGCAATAACATGGCATAAAATTGGGGGATATTATGTTAAGTGAAAGAAACTAGACACAGAAGAAAAATATTCATGCTCTCATTTATGTGTGGAATCTAAAAATGTCACATCACAGGCAGAAGTAGGGAGTGCAATTTATATCAGATCAACTAGCTCCTGGGAGTGGAGGAGATATTGGTAAAAAGGTACAATGTTTCAATTAATTAAGAGTAACTTTTGTATGCCATGATGACTACAGCTAGTGATATTATCCTATACACTTGGAATTTCCTAAAAGCAGAGATGGGATGGAAACTGATGCTGGAGATTGAACACAGTGCCTTGCACGTGGGCAAGCAAACACCTTACCACTGGGTTGCATCTCCAATGTTCTCAGCACATCCATGTATGTATACATGCATTTGTGTATGTCAGGTAATGAACACCTTAATAAGCTTGGTAATCATCCTTCTATGAATACATATTCCAAAGCATACGCTGTACCCAATAAGTACAGTAATAATAGGGAAGGAAGGAGGGAGGAAGGGAGGAGAAAGGAAGAAAAAAGCAAAGCCAAAAAATGACCACATGAACCTTTAAGAAAATGGTCCCTGTAACACCTCAGGGTTGACTGCACGATGTAACTCTAATGAATTCAAAACTAGGTCTTTGAAATAGGTGCTTGGCTTAAAGTTTAGAAATTACTCGATTCTAGATTTCAAAAAGTGGCTATTACTATTCCAATTCAGGAGTTTGGAAACAGTTCTACATTTCATTTAAAGCTCAAATTCCCAAGGAAACACACAAGAATCTCACATTGGGAAACAATTTCTTCCCCGCAGTTGTGTGTTTCTGGACAACTATCTATAAATGGATATTCCTTAGATGACACACTTTCATGGTTCCCATGGCTGACAGGCGCCAACAACGGCGGATGTCAATGAACAATATTATTAACTCCACTTATTGCTTGATGTCTATTTGGAATCTCACATATTTTGGAAAGAGAGTATTTTTCTTTTTCAAAATTTTTACACTTATTTATTTTGCATACTTATTTATGTGCATATTTATTTATTTATGTGTACTTGTAGGCACACATGTAGGTATGAGCGCTGGCACACAAATAGAGGTCAAAGGGCAACTTGTGGGAGTTCTCTTCTTCTACCACAGGGGTTCTGGGCATCAAACACAGGTCATTAGGTTTGTGGCAAGTGCCTTGATTCCTGAGCCCATTCACCTGCCCCAGAAATAGCCCTAGAAACAGGGTATTAACTGTAGGTTTTAGAATAAAATCTGTTCCTCCTTAACAATTTTGCCATTTAACCTTGACCATTCATGCCCTAATATAATCCACCTTGGATGGAATTCTTGGATGTTATAAAATAAACAGCAACATGCTTAGAAGTTTGTTTACAAATTTATGCAAATATTTGTGTCTATATGGGCTTTATCTACATGCTTCTTTCCATTAGAATATAAAAACTTTTTATTCTTAAATATTCAAATAATGCCTCATAAGAATTGACACACCAGGGGCTTCAGAAGATAATCAAACAGGAGGAGGACTGCAGATGCCACTGGTGGCCAGCGGTCGGTCCTCCCTTGCAGTTGGAGGTGCTCACAGCTGCTGTAATATACCAACTGATGTTTGTCCAACAAGTTCGTAAATCAGACTAATTTCATTTGGATTAAAATTGATCTTGCATAATTTTTTTAATCATTTGAAGCAAAACATTTAGGAACTTTATTTTCATGTATATGTTTTTCATTTCTAAGGGGAACCAGTGTGTGTGTGTGTGTGTGTGTGTGTGTGTCCCCTTACGCCATTTAGAAGATAAATTTAAGCACCCTAGAGACAGTCGGTGCAGACAATCTCAAATCTGGCTTCATGGTAGTAGAGTCAGTTACCAGAGAAGGAATTGTGAAGACCTTGGCTTTCTAAGGTGCACCTGAGAAAGCTAAGTCAAAATCTTGGGATTGGCAGTCTGGATCTGCCAATTAGGTGCTAAACAGAAATCACCCTGGGTATCCTAACACTTAGATTGGTAACTAGGAAGCCAGGCTAGGGAGCTGTGTTTCTAAAATCACAGCCCAAGAGAGCCACCATGCAAAGTGGTCTGTTAAATGTACCCTCACCAGCTCCAGGAAGGCCATCTCAAACCACACCCAGAATCTGCATTTGAACTTGACCCATAAAGCATAAACTGACACCACATCAAAAGGTAACCATTATTCCTCCCCTAGACATTTCTTATCTACGTTTTATTTATTTATTTTTCCTGCTACAGCATTGAAACGGTCACATCATTGGAGTCATTGTAAACCCTCTCAGACCAGTTTACCTCACTGAGATTCGGCTGTGCTGTGGTTGTATTACACACATCTGAAATTTTCCAAGATATTCACTCACCAAGCATTGTCCACTCTGAGCCTACTATTGAAATGTCTAGAGTAGCGATGTCATCAGTAAGAAAGAACATTTGCCCTCTGGGAACTTGTAGTGTAATAAGGAAAACCACCCAATCCTAATTATTACAATGCACTGTGGGAAACACGGCAGTAATAAGCACAGGGCTTTAAGGGGATGAACAGAGGCTAAACCCCAAGCTTTCTCTCGTTCTCAATGCCTCTGGGCAGAGAGGGAGGCTGAGCTCCTAAAGCCCTAGGCTAATGTCATGCTTAAGGAGCCCTGTAGACCTCCAAACTCACTCCTTTCCATCCTTTTGCATAACTTGGTTTGACTCATCTTCCTTCTTGTTCGGCGCCTCTTCTAAGTCCAAATATTTTAGGATGGCATTCTTTTTTTTAATCTTGCTACTAATCATTGATTGTGGTAACTCTGTTTCAGTTGATTTATTTTCCTTCGGAAGTAAGTATTCTAGCAGTAGACTGTGGGCTTCCCATAGCTGCTATAACCTAAAAGTTATGTTTTGGCCCACTGACGGTGAATATTGAGCTGTGTTCTGTTTCCGTTCTCTCGTGGCTCCACTGAGAGGCCAACAGGTCGGGAATATATGCAGAAGTCCAGGTTGCAGTAACTTCTCTTACAAAAATAATGTGATGATGTAAGTGAGGTAACATTGTAGCCTCTCGTTTGTATACTGTCTGAAAAGGACACTCTCAAAACAGTAGGGCAGGGGAAAGGGAAAGCAACATGTCCATCAAAGTTACAAACTCGTAGGTATAACACAAGCAAATTCTAGAGGGGTAACATACAGAGGGAACAAGATTGAACAAACTGGCTCGTGATCATCATTACACAGTGCAGACACGTACCGAGTCATTATTTATTATGTATATGTATATATTTATATATATAATGAAATAAATTAAAGTGTTGTAAGAGTTTTCTAAAAAATAATCTTTCTTCTTTTAAGGCAGTTTCCCAAATTATTTTCCAAGACCCAAGTTAATAAGATGTTCTGGACACCATATTAATAATCAGGCTTCTTTCTTCAAGAAACCCTTGGAGGCTTTAGTGTGCCAATAATTGTGACTCTATAGATCATTGGATGTAGTGATTCTCACACCTGCTTGACCATGAAAATTCGTTTTGCATAGATAGATAGACAGTGAGAGAGAGAGTCAATTTTACCTTGGGACATTTAGTTTTGTATGACGAGTGGAGATGCCTACTGTAATAGATTGTTCACGTGTGTCTTGGGGTTACTACAGCTGTGCTGAAACATCACGACCAAAGCAGCTTGGGAAGGAAAGTATTTATTTGGCTTACACTTTCGTATTAGTCATCACTGAAGGGAGTCAGGACAGAAACTCCAATAGGACAGAAACTTGGAGGCAAGAGCTGAGGCAGAGGCCATGGAGGGATGCTGCTTACTGGCTTGTTCCCCATGGCTGGTTCTCCTGATTTCTTATAGAACCCAGGACCACCAAACCAGAGGTACCGCCACCCACAATGGGCTGGACCTGCCCCCACGTATATCTAATTAAGAAAATGCTCCACAGGCTTGCCTGCAACCACATCTTATAGAGGCATTTTCTCAATTAAGGCTCCCTCCTCTGATGACTCTAGCTTGTGTCAAGTTGACATAAAACCCGCCAGTACAATGTGCGGGGCTCCTGCTTAGCTCTTCACCCTATGAGGAAAACGCCCTGGAAAATTAACGTCGAAAATGATAGTTTACAAACCACATCTGTGTAACTGGTTACTTATTCTGAGTGGTGGTAGGACGTACTTCATGGCCCACTAAGCTGCATCCCGAGACCTACCTAAGCCTTTGTATCTCCTGGACCTCGATGAGGAAGAAGCACCTGGGGCTCGTCTCTTGTTTCTCTTTTCAACCTTTGGCTTTCATTACTACCCAGCTCTTTTCTATTCTCCACCTGCTCCTGTCTGTGAGGGTGGGGGGGCGGGATGCTCAACTGGGAAGAAGACAGAAACAGGCCAAACGGGAACAGACCAGGGAAGAGAGGAAGAATGAAGACAGAGGAGAGGACGCAGGACCTTGGGCATCTTTGTGACGTGATATTTGTCCGTGTGGTTGCATGAGACACATGTAGCATGCAGACAACTTTAAACCAGAAGCCAAAACTGTGCCGACGTTGCAGAGGAGGGTTTGGCAATGATGAGCTTTGCTGGTATTGCAAGAGCAATAATCTCGTCTCAGCAGCTTCCCAGGAAAGTTCTAGCTAAGCAAACATTTACTTTGTCACATGCTCCACCACCAGACTGTGCATCTCAGGTCATAGTTTCTACCCCTGGAAAGAGTCAAGCTGCATTTGACTCTTCTTGTGGACAGTCTCGTTGTGCTGTTAGTGTTGAGGAAAGGGCGGTGAAGAAAACATGTGACTCAGAAGCTTGGAAAATTGCTGAAGAACAAATGGAACACAAGAAGCTGTGGACAGAAATGAACAGGCTTCAAAAGGCAGCCTTTCTGTCGGCCCGTGGGTTAGTGTTACGGTCAGATGTGAGTGACAGCAAACCATGACAACAGTGATTAGCCACAGTGGAAAGTTCTTCCTCTGGTGTGTAAAGTGTGGGAAGGTGGGCTGGGCTGGACGGGGTGTTCTACATACCTTCCATATCTTCTGAGTGGCATTGCCTCTACCACCTACTGCTCTGAAGGGGTAGCATCGGCACACTCGGCAACTGAGGGAGAGAGAAGGTTTTAAAATGAGACGGGTGCATGTGTGCAGCCCGTTCGTTCCATGACCAGACTCTATTCCCATGGCTACGCCTGACTGCAGGAGAGCTGGGCAAATGAGACCTTATTCTGTATATCCAGGTATTCAGCCAAAGCCTGGAGTTCATATGCTACCAAGGAAAAGACAACTTGTAGTGAGAACGGAGGCGTGGCTATATAGTTAATCACAAAAATCATTGACCTCTCATTTGATTACAAGAGCAAGTCTGGCCATGTGATTTGCGATAGCCAATGAAATACAAGTCAGAGCCTTCCCATCCAAGCAGCAATTTCCCATGGCCACTTTCTCCTCTCCTGTGAGCCTGACAATGTTTCAGTTAGAGGCTTATCAGTCATGCTGGGGTCTGTCAAGAAAGGATGTGGAGAAGAGCTGTAGCTGGCCAACTAGCAGGCATAAGATACAAATGGGAAATAAAGCTTTGGGGTTGTTAGCCCTTGAGATTTTGGGATCTTTTGTTATAGCAGCATGACCTCTCTCAATGGCTTTCTAAGTACTGTCCCTAAACCACCCGCACCAGCTCCTCTGGGAACCTGTGGAACTGCTACCTGCCCCCAGACCTATTGAAGTAGGCACACCAACAGAGCATCGCCTCCTGAAAGGGATTCTAAAAGCATGAGCACCATTCTCCCTGCTTAAGACTAATCATCTCTACCGCCAAAGGCTGAGCTGTCTGCCATGTGCCTGTAGCAGGACTGCTGTCCTTTGTTTTTATGAGACTAGAGACAAAAGAATCTCATTTAAATAACTCTAAGGATGGGATTGGCATCTCCCAGGGTAGTTTATAATTTTTTTTTGAGCGATTGCAAATAGGATTGCTTGCTTAATGTCTTGTTCAGACAGCCCATTATTGTCATACAGAAATACTATTGGCACTTGTAGCCTGGCTTTATACTCTGCAATATTCTAAATTCATTAATCCTAATGGTTTGGGGGAGTCTGTAGGATTTTGTGTAGCTATATAATCACGTTTTCTCCAGACAATTTGGCTCCCTCCTTTCTACTTTGGAACCTTTTTCTTTCATTTTCTTGCCTAAATGTTCTGGCTAGTAACCCTAGTACCATGGAATTGTGAAAGTGGACTCCTTGTCTTAATTGCGTTACTAGGGGAATCGCTTTACGCCCTTCTCCTTTCTCCGTTTGTTCTGATGTTAGCTGTGAATTTGTCATGCATCTCCTCTAGCAGTGTGGTGATTTGGATGGGTATGGCCTCAAAAGGCTCCTGTGTTTGAATGCAGCACTATTGTGATATAGTGATAGGGAGCAGCACTATTGGGAGGTGTGGCTTGTTGGAGGAAGTGTGTCACTGTGGGGCGGGCTTCAAGGTCTCATATGCTCAAGCTACACCCAGTGTGGCACATAGTTCACTTAACTTCCTGCTGCCTGAGGGTCCAGATGTAGATCTCCCAGCTCCCTCTCTAGCACCTTGTCTGCCTTCAGGCTGCCACACTTCCCACCCCGATGACAAAGGACTAAACCTCTGAACTGTAAGCCAGCCCTAATTAAATGTTTCCTTTATAAGAGTTGTCATGGTCAAATGGATGGAACTAGAAAACATCATCCTGAGTGAGGTAACCCAGACCCAAAAAGATGAAGATGGTATGTACTCGCTCATAAGTGGATGCTAGCTATAAACAAAGGATATTGAGCCTATAGTTCATGATCCTAGAGAAGCTAAGTAACAAGGTGAACCCTAAGAAAAGCATATATAAACCCACCTGGAAAGTCCAAATAGATAAAACTGACTGACAAAATTGGGAACTAGGGGTGGGGAGAGAAGGGAGGGTAGAAGGGGAAGAGGAGGGAAAAGGGGCGGGGGCAAGGAGAACTTGAGAGAACAGGATAGTCGAGATGGAGGAAGGACAGAGAAGAGAGCAAGGAAAGAGATATCTTTATTGAGGGAGCCATTATGGGGTTAGCAAGAAACCTGGCACTAGAAAAATTTTCAGGAATCCACAAGGATGACCCCAGCTAAGACCCTAAGCAACAGAGGAGAGGGTACCCAGACTGGCCTTGCCCTGTAATCAGACTGATGAATACCTTAAATGTCACCATAGAACCTTCCTGTAACAACTGATGGAAACAGAGGCAGAGACCCACATCGGAGCAGTGGACTGAGCTCCCAGAGTCCAGTTGAAGAGTAGGAGGAATGAGAATATGAGCAAAGAGGTCAAGACCATGATGGGGAC
The DNA here is from genome assembly GCF_014885135.2 of Alexandromys fortis. Taxonomy (NCBI): domain Eukaryota; kingdom Metazoa; phylum Chordata; class Mammalia; order Rodentia; family Cricetidae; genus Alexandromys; species Alexandromys fortis. Next base: position 8,664,637 of record NW_026067898.1, read on the forward strand.
ACCAAGTGAAACAGTTTACCTGAGCTAATGGGAGCTCACAACACCAGCTGGACTGGGAAGGAACAAGCACAGGACCACACTAGTCCCTCTGAATGTGGCTGACAGTTGCATGGCTGGGGCAGACTGCAGGGCCACTGGCAGTGGCACCAGGATCATCCCTACTGCTTGTACTGGCTTTTTTGGAACCTATTCTTTTTGGATACATACCTTGCTCAGCCTAGATATAATAAGAGGGCCTTGGACCTTCCCCGAAGCAATGTGCCTTACTTACTCTCTCTGAGGAGTGGATGGGGGGTGGGATGTGGGGGTAAGTGGAGGGAATGGGAGGAGGGAAGGGAATAGGAACTGAGATTGGTATGCATAATGAAAAAAGGATAGTTTGCCTTCTATTTTTAAAAATAAATAAATAAATAAATAAAACACTTAGCGTGGTCATGGTATCTCTTCGCAGCAATAGAAACCCTCACTAAGACAAATAGTGTTATGCCCCTTTTGTCTATCTAACTTACTAAGAGGGTTTTTTAATTCGTGAAATGATGTTAAATTTGATCAAATATTGCCCTGTATCTGTTGAGGTGGTCATGTGCTTTTAGTCTTTTGTTCTGTTGATACAGTGATACGGTGATCATATTTATTGATTGTTTATTGACACATTTATTGAGTCATCCTTGAGGTCTGGAAGTGGCATCTTCCTACTGTTCTGTGTGACTTTATCTCTAGGGGAATACACTGCAGCGACAGAAGCTGTGTGTTACATCTTTGCATCCCAGAGATGAGATCAGAAGAACTAAGAGACAACGCAGATGTTTCCATATCACGGAAACCATAGCAGTAGAACAACATGCCAAAACTCTGTTCTTCATTTATTTGATCTTAGGAGGCCCTATAATGCAGTTAGAATACAAGCAAACTATCAGAACAGCACATCTACATTGTCAAAGCAGACTGCCTATTTTAGATGGTCTGTGTATGATATCCCCCACATGCTAACACCTTGTGACAGTTGAATCACCCTAGAACATTCCACACACAGTCAACTGATCTAACTACTCGAACACCACTCAGCTTAATACTTCACACATCCTCCTGAGAGGAAGCCCTGAGTCTGGTACCAGACATCATCAGAATATGGCTCTGCAGAGCCCTAAAGAAGCCAAAGATGCCGGGCGGTGGTGGCGCACGCCTTTAATGCCAGCACTCGGGAGGCAGAGGCAGGCGGATCTCTGGGAGTTCGAGGCCAGCCTGGTCTACAAGAGCTAGTTCCGGGACAGGAAATGAAAAGCGAAAGGCACACTCTCACGTGAACTCTATGGTGTGGGTTTTTTGCTCCCCATCAGACCATTGTTTAGATTACTCTGATTGTTGGAAGAATTCCATGTTCCAGCAGGCATGGTGATATTATAAAATGACAACACAGCTCCAAAATTCATGTCTAAGAAGAGTACAACAAGAATCATGAAGAAATGTCAGTGTTTTAAGAGATCTTCGGATTTATGCGTTGGGCTGCTTTCAAAGCTATTCTTGGCCACACCTGCTTTCTCCTTCATCCTTGGGTCCCACTGTTTCGTGACTCCGGTTTAGTTGACTACAGACATTAGAATGAAGACATATTCTGGGGTATTTTTCACACAGCTTTATGCCAACATTGAAAACCTAGAAGTGTGACTATGCCTAGCCCCTTTCTTAGATATTTGTTGAAACATGCCTTCCTAGGGACTGTAAAATGAAAACAGCCCAAACCAGGGCATGTGGTGGAGAGGTGGTACCTCCTTATTCCAGGCAACTGACTGTATTTCCTCCTCTGCTGTGCTTTTCTGAGAACTTCAGGTCTCAAATAAAATACCAAATAACCCTAATGAGGCAGGTGTTTAGCTTGAATTGGCAATATTCTGCAGGCCTTTACCTCACAGTATGAACTGAGCAAGGCTCCCCTTGTGTGAGAGAGCAGGCCCCTCATTTGCTGTCCTACGTTGAATAGTTGCTATATTTAAAAGAACAAACATGACTTCCTAGGACATAACTTTTAGTATGCCATGGTCAGTTCTCAAGCCAAGCTTTCCTATTAGTCATCTGACATTCTCCTCGGAGCCCACATGGAAATCCCACAGTCTCCTTTGTATGGAATCCCGCATGCCAAACGCCACCACATCAAAGAAGTCAAATGTCCTGAACTCTACAGGAGAGAACCACAGAGCGTAGTTCTAGGTCTGGCCGGTGGGCAGAAAACTCAAACATCCAAGCCCTGTGTCACATCAGGACAGTTGCGGGGTCCAGAGCAAGTCATATCCCCCAACACTTTCTGAAAGCATAATCAGACTTAGATGAAGGCCAAGGGTGATAATGAAGGGAGGCAAAACCCAGAACACGTCACGCCCATCACAGTGTTGATGAGGAGACAGAGACTCCTGTGTCCTCCCTCTAACTTCGAGTCCTTGGTCTTTATGGTAAAGTGTGAAAGACTATCTGTGGCTCCTTCTTTCCCAGCAAACAAGCAGAATGTCTCTGAGTATTTCACACCTGTGGAGAGGGTTAAAACAAAACACAGGCAAGCGGCATCCTTAAACTTCTTCCTGCCTCAGTTTATTTTGAAACAAGAAATATACCCCTCACTTGGCTGTGTCAGGCTCCATTCATGGAAATTTTTGAGCTACTGTGCTGGGGAATTTCCTCACAGAATTCAAAGCTGAGAGGTCCCTGAGGCTTCTGTTACCAGAGTGACCTCCCAAGCTAGTGAAATCAAGACGTGGAGTAGAGCTACCTACACCTGGCCATCCTAGCGGTTCCTCCCCTGTGCCCACCCCTTTCCATCCCCACGTGTCTAGATCTAAACCTCTATTCTGGATGGGTGTAGCTACTCACGAGTGCACCCTAGCCTGCTAGCCAAGGCTGTGTAACTGTGGTGGCCTCAAGGGACATTGCTTTCTGCATTTCACCAGGACTGATTAAATACCAGTTACAGATTTTCACAAAGGTTGAAAGAAAGCTTTATAATTTTCATACTCATAGTTAAAACGTTTACAACACTCCAAAGACACAAAGGCAGAAGTAGTTCAAAAAGCGAACCCCCCCCCCCCACACACACCACCCCAGCTCCACAAACCACTGCCCAATCACATCCTAATAGAATCTGATCCATCCCTTTCCTGACCCTAACCGGGTTGCAGATGGCATTCCTGTAGGGCCAAGAACTGTGTCCTATGACCCAGCTAAGCGCCTCCACCTCAGCGGAAGGAACTGCCTGCTGCCATTTCCGCCATGCTCCTGCTGTGGAAAGTGACACTTGCTGTCGTCTGTCCCCTGTAAGCCACCTCTCTGTCATCTCCCCCACCTTCATGCGGCCCTTGCTGCTCCTAGGATGCCCTGTCTCAGGCTGTCCTGGGGTGTGTCTCCTCCGGTCAGCCATTTCCTTTCTCCTCTTCTATTGCAGTCTTCCTGATCTCTTTGTTTCTCATGCGTTGGTCCCTCTGAATGGTTATTTCCCTTCAAAATGGTCATTTAAAATATTTTGTCATCTTCTCCTTTCAATCATTTTTCTTATTCAAAATTAGGCGTATGTCCTGATTAACCAAAGACTGACAAACAAAAGAAAGCTTCCAGACAGTGATTTTCTTTTAATTCTACATTATGATCTCTGGAGTCTAATTTATTTCCTAAGTTTTATTCTGAAAAATTTCACTTCTGCTAAGGAGTTTCCAAAATGGTATAAGAAAGAAATAAAACTCTCACCTTTATCCGTCAACTAGGAACAGTTTGCTGCGCTTGATATCTTTTTAATATATACTCATTATGTTTCCTTACTGAGTTATTCAAGAGAAAGTTGTAGACATTATAAGCCCTTGTCCTTAGATGCTTCTGTTTATCTTTTAAAAACAAAATTACTCTTTTCCACAACCACAATACATCTATCACATGCAAAAACCTAAACAGAGGCATCACACCGCAGTCTAGTGACCCAGCCCTTGGGGGTCCCTACTTGGTATTCAGAGGAAGAATCTATATGTGGGTTTCATGCGCATCACATAAATTAAGGTTTTGTTACAGGTTCACCAAAACGAGTAACAATAGAATATAGTGGACTTATTACAATGCTTTTTTAGTTTTTCAATTTCTGTCACCTATGGAAAATATCAAACCTGTCTATCAACCAAAGGAGTCTGGCCAGCGAGCTGTATTTTCTGCTAAAGTCACTGAAGCAGTGCTGGGGTGCCCCATTTGCACATAGCTTGTAGAAATGTGACATGATTTTTTTAAAATATATAAATTGCTTTTGTGAGGACTCTCATGTTTAGGGTCACAATCCGCCTGGCATCTTCCAGGAGTGCATACATCAGCCAATCCACTCACAGCAAGAACAAGGTGATGTCAACCTGGGGCTGAGAGCTCTGCTGTGTTTTAAAGGGAGGGATGTGTGCTTCTACATGTGTCAACAAGCAAGAGAACAATGCGCAACGTTGCTGGTGTAACAGCATCTGTATCCGCGCATCCCAAGCAAGCATCTCTCCTGACAACCACCGAAGCCCAAGGTTGAATTTGAGATTGATTTCACCAATGCTAATGGAATAAACAAAAAAAAAGGGGGGGGGGGACTCTTTTCTGGTGACCCACCAAACCTAAATCAACGTCTCTGAAATTTGTTCCTTTCCTGGTTCGGTTGTTTTCCTGCGACATGAAGAGGACATCCAGACTGTTGCCAAAAGGGATTTGTCCTTTTTATCTAGTCAGGAGAGTGCTTGCGCTATTTGCATTTCTGAATTGCTTAGCTGCCCAAGCATGCTCCGTGTGTGCTGTTTGAAATGTGTCACCGAGGCACGTGACTGCTCTTCTCAAGCTGCTGTTGGACTTTCTCCAACAAATATGGATTATGTTAAAGTCGGTTCTGAATTGACGAGGATATGTTAATAACTCCCAGATGGGCATCCCTGTGCTCTCCAGCAGGGGAAATGCGAGCAGTCTATGGCAGGAGCAAGTGGCTGGCAGGTCCATCATTCCGTCATTAAAGGCCACATTATTACCTACAACGGTACTTGCATGACAATGGCTGCGGAGCCGAGCTCTGCCTCACAGTGATGAGCACCAGGAACTGGCTCTTAGGTAGATTGTTTTCCAGGTATTAATAAAAAAAAAAAAAAGGATTTTGCACGAAATGCTCCTCTTCCTATTACCGAATAAGACGTTAGGAATAACTCCAAGGGGCGGCAGTGGAGGTGGCCTTGGAGACTGGCATAGACTAAGATGTGTTCACGGTGCGGCCACACGGTCCTTGTTCAACAGGAACACTCTGCCTGTGTCTATCCTGAGTCTATGTACTTTGATGTCCCATTTCTGTGCTAGCAAGTTTTGTTGAATCCATTATTCGCCTTACAGGTGTTAACATTGGGGCCATAGTGATTGGTTGGTTTTTTTTTTTTTTTTTTTTGGATGATATACTTTCTTTGTCCTTGGTTCTTAACCTATGGAGTATAATTTTTTCCTTACATTGGTTTTATAAAAAATGAGAAGATATATGTCTTCTGTAATCATATTTCTAGACCAGAAGGCAACTGAATATATTTGCTACTGAATTTCAATATGACCAGGTACTTAGGAAAACACAGTCCTTGGACTCTGTGCTTACTACAGTTAATTATGATGAAGGTGGATATTAAAATAAAAGGGAATTCCTCGGTAGAGAAAACAATCACTTCGGTGATTAGAAATAGGTGTACCTTATTTCAGTAGACGGATAAAGTACAGCAAAGTTCCTATTTGCAAAGCAAATGCTGCATGCGCATCGCTTTCATCAGAAGGCAAAACAATCTTGCAACCCTGTATATACGGTGCAGTGAGAGACTCCCTGAGGATGATAGAGGTAATTGAAAACACTCAGCTGCAAATGATACACGGTCCCCTTTGTTATAAGTCCCTCTCCAAAACAGTCCAGCCACAAAGAGCTCCCCCATTGTCCTGCCAGGTAACTGGGTTTTACAGTGTCGTTCCATCAACATAAGCCTAGCTGTATGTTTTCTTTATCTCCCCGCACTGGTTCCAGCAACTCGAAGGAACTTAACGGTAGGAAGCCACGTTTACCAATAACATTATGATGAGCCATTTAGGATTTAGATTTTTCAGAAGGCAGTGGCACTAAATGCCATGGAATCCCAGCATGCACTTGGATATTTTTAGTGCCAACAATCAGGATTTAAAAATATATTACTTTAAGTCATTTCAAAATATCTAAAGATCAGCAAAAGATTTTCTAGCACTTCTTTCTTGAGGCCTTCCTGCAGAGGGTATGGGACTGGAGTGTTAACTGTTTGGATGTGCTAGGAAGGCAGGGGAAAGGACATTCGGCTCATTACCTGGATTTGGTAACACAGGCCGACAATCCCGGCGTGCAGATGTGGAAGCAGCAAGATTGTCACAAATTCCTTGTTAGCCTGAGCTACACAATTACAGGTCAGCCTTGTGGCTGCATTGTAAGGCGTCTCTCAAAACAGAAAAACAAACAAACAAAACAAAGCAAAGGGCCTGGAGGAGAGAAGGAGGAAGAGCAAGAGAGAGAAAATCCGGCTCACAAGGACTTACTGCAGGCTACTGATGTGGTCTCCGGCTTCTTCTGTCCTCAGATCTCTGCCGAGTGAGGGAAGGCTTTCTACCAAGGCTGAAAGAAAACCGCCAGGACCTTTATAAACACATCATGTTATGTTATGGCTTCTTATGTGTTAGCATTGCAAAGGACCTGCAGTCTGGGAATTCACAGAGCCTCGGGAGCTGAGTGTTTATCGATAATACTTTCAGCTCCTCTTTACATTCCTGAGTGCAAACAACTGCCCAGTAGTTCTGATGTCACTAACCCCAGCGACTGTGCTGGAGCAACAAAAAGGAGAGAGCTTATTGTGTTTAAAAGATGCCATCATTTTTATCAGTGCCTAGTATTTCCTAAGTCTCCAAAACATACTTCTGTCCCATTAATATTGCATCAAAGAGGTTCGTTAAAGTACTTGTGTTTGAGAAAATTTGGGGAGTTAGCTAGCAGATGTAACAGAAACGGAAGGCCCTGTACTTATTGGCCGTTAGGTTGCAACTTTCAGAGATGCTATGAGACCCGGATTAGCCAGGCAAACGCCACTTGTTCATCGTCACTGGGAATTAATAAGCCAACCTCGTAGTGTTAGCTACTCTGTAAAGCTCACAAAATCGACTCTCTGGTATTTGAGAGAAACCTGCATCTCTGGGGGTGTTGTCCCTCCAATACCGCTTGGAATGAACACTCTGGGATGAAGAATTTGCTGTATGGTAGGAACTGGGCTTATATTAGAGCCGTAGCTGACCATAAACACACAGCATCCCAGGCCCGCAGAGGGAGCCTGCAAAGTGGGCGATGCAGCCAATCACGCATTGCGGCCCAGCCTTCTGACACTCTTTTCAGGGTTAGGTCATCTTGGCAGAAGACACCCCAGACAACACTAGAGGATAGAAAGGGGGAGGGGTTAAAGGGACTCCCCTTTATGCAAAAGCACCAAGACAGCCTTAAGCCCAGAAACTTGGGGCTTTTATTTCACCTTCCCCACCCTTTACTACACAGCACACTAGTTTGCTCATAACGACTCTCAACTTTCTGGGCTGTTAAAAAGAGGCTTAGAGAAGAGCAATTGGAAGTAATATGGGCTTTTTAATATTGTGACACTTAATGCTGCACAAAACCTTTGTTTCCTAAGGTTTATTGCGCTGGTGTCTTAGATTTCCTGCTGTATGACCAGGAAGATTATGGTGGCTCAGGTCTTAAGTATACTCTGGGGAAGCATTTTGTATTTTTGCTATAAACAGTCTTTCTAAAACAACACGATTGTGTAACTCTCAATGTTTATATTGCGTTATACGTCTCCCAAAGTTTACTATGCACAGCGAAGAGCGTGGTAACCAAAGGAAGCGGCGTAGTCTCTGAAATCATTCAAGGGACTCCATCTCACTCCGCATTTCTGCAGCCGGGTGTTCAAGCTCCGCTGTTATGTTGTGGTGTTGCACAGCTGTGCACGTAAGCTTCTAGAAGCTAAGCATTTATATATATATATATATATATATATATATATATATATATATGCCTTATTTTAAAATAAGAGTTATAACCGAACTGAAAGACTTTTGAACGGAAGTAATGCTGCAAGCGGAGCAGTTTTCAAATGTCTGGCTTTTCACAAACAAACAATTTGGTTGAGAGCGTCACAGCAAAGCTGGGTGTTCATATTGAGTAATTTCTCCGAGTCGGTGAAAGAAGCCAAATAACTAATTCTACCCCTGAACGTGCACTTTTTGGTAGCCGTTGAATTGTTTTCACAAGTACACAGCAACGTGGAGCCCCGATAAAGGACTGCGCTGAGTTCTTGCGCTGCAACCCTGTTCCGACTCCTGGGGAAATGCAACAAATGGCGAAATCCCATTTCTTTCCACAGACCATTTAATGAGCAATTCCTTCAGAATATATAAGGGAAGAAGACCAGACCTAACCCTACGGATCCCCCTCAGACCCACTTCTCCTTCCATATGTGAATAGTGAGTTTCATTATGTTCAAAACCATAGCCTGGACAAGGCAAACGGTGAGCTCCGTCCCATCCGAGGAAGTGAAAGATTATCTTCTTCCAGCCAGAGAAATGGGAGGGCTCGGGCCCACCTTTGAATCCCTCCCAGCTTCACTCAGATCGAACACGACATCTGGGTAATCTGCAATCTGCCAGGGGCATTGTTAGCATGTTACTCCTCCAGGGTAGGATTTTAACCAGGCCGCCGGCAGCTGTGCATTTGGCTACTTGGCCACATTAGGCCTACAGAACCCCCCACCCCCCCGCTATTACCCTGGTGAAACCTGTGCCAGGGCCCCTGGTGACACGATGAGGTATCAGGTCAGAGGAGTTACATTAAGTGGCAAGTGATAAATTCAAGATGACAATTTGAAACAGCAGTGTTTCTTCTGAGTAATTAATTCCAGCGGTGCCTGGGGCGGTGTGTGGTTGCCGCCACTGGTGTGGCAAAGCTGCGTAGCTAATGAGAACACATTACCGTGAGGATTAGGGGCCTGTGCATTCTGGCAGGCTGAGGTCACTATGATTAGGAAATATTAATGCAGAGTGACTGTGATAAACCATATACACCCAGGAAAGTTAATTTTTATTTTATTAACGCAGGAACTGTTGACCACTTTACAATGTGGTGGCTCACTAAGTGAGCTAGGGAGAGAACCGACACATTCCTCTTTGGGTCTCTGACAGCCCCTAAAGCCAGCTGGAGATGGTGACAGAATGGCGTGCCATAGCCAAGGTCCTGATCTTCTCATCTGTGGACACAGGGTCTTCGGCACACCCTGAAGATACAGAATGAGGGCCTATTTTATTTCCCTAAAAATGACCTCACCAAGATCTTCTTTTAGGCACTCATCTCCTCTGTTTAAGAAGTAACTGTGAAATAACTGGAGAGCGATATTGTCAAGAAAGGGGCAGACTTTCTCTTGCTACATCTGTCCTTCGGAGAGGGGGTGGCCAGGTCACCTTTGACTCTCCAGTGCTATCCAGGCGTCAGATGACCTGCGCACCTCCATTCTCATTGCCAAACACCCCGTTCAGCTGGAAGCAGAAGGAACTTGGGGCCAGACGGGTGGGATCTGGGACAAATTCAGACCGTCAAGAGGAGTGTGTTTGAGCCTGGAACTCAGCGCCCGGTCCACCTCATCTGGTGCTCACCTGGATGTCTCGCTGGGAAGGGAACAGAGCCAATCACCCAAACTGTTTCCCATAAAACTCTCAAAGAAGGCTGTCGAGGGCCTCTTGCCATACACATGCACGCATATACACACACTCACAGAACTCAGAGAGTTGGCTCATCTCTAGTGGAGGACTTTTAGTTTGAGCAACTACAGATGTCTTACGGTGTATTAGATATGTTGCCTATAAAATACCTACTAAACACTTTCCCCTTGGCACTGAAAGATGAACTGCTTCTAGCTGTAAGACCGTGCCCTTATCTCTTGCTATAAATTGGCTGTGGTGTTGGGCACTCAGCTTCAATATGTGCTCTGTCGGTAGGTCTAGGTGTGAGTGAAGGCAGGGGAGTAGAAAAGCCATTAGCAACACGTGTTCTCTTGAAGGGCTACCAAGTACATCTTTGTACCCCCAGCTTCCTATGTTATTAAGAAGCCAATCACATCGCAGAGAAAATATAAAAAACCTTTAGCCTGATCTTCTTTTTTTTTTTTTCTTTTTCTTTATCCACAGAGTACACGAGTTTTATTTTGCATTAGTGTCCCCAGCTCTAGTTTCTAGAATAGGAGAAACAATTAGTAGAACTTCTGGGAGGCTCGATCTCCACCAAGTAACAATTAAAAAAAAAATCACCCACAGTTTTATATTTACATACAAATACATGAAATTCTTGGCATCTTTGCATATGGGGGAAAAACTTAGAAAAAGTCAATAAACAAACCCATCTTTTTTCTTGCATATTTTGAGGTGATGGTTCATTAAAAACACCAAGGAATTGCTGCAAAACACCTTTCCAATGTCAAGTACGTAAGAGGCTTTGGAAATGAGAGGCGACTGCATCAACAAGGGAGAAGAAGGTAGCATTTAAGTTTGCCTGTTTGACCATCACAGCCGTCAATAGTAACTTAACCAAAATGAGTAGGCACGAATGACTTGTGTCTTTATAGACATAAATATGTGTGCTGCAGGATATTTGATCACGCTGTGACCCTCGAGTTTGTGTTAATTAAATAAAACCTTAGGTCAAGAGGCAGAGTCACACACACACACACACACACACACACAAGCACAGGCTATCAGGAGGCCAAGTAGCTGTGTTTCATGAAGTGAGAGCCCAAGCACCACTCATTGTGCGGATACATCGCTGTCTAGGTCAGGGTCAGCAATTCTTATTCTCCAAAAGTCCATATAGAAATATCCTAGGCATTTATGAATCATATGGTCTTTGATTTAATTATTCAGCTCTACTACTGGAACATAAAGGTAGCCATAAGCACTGCAAAAATGCGTGTGGCTATGTTCCAATAAAACTTTATTAACACTGAAGTTTGAAATTCACATCATTTTCATGGGTCACAGAGTATTCTTTTCAGGTTTAAACACTTAAATATTTTAAAACTTAGCCCGATAGGCCGTATGAAAACCAGGGAATGAAAAGCAAAATGGGAAAGAAAATGCAGGGGATGGGCTGCATTTAATTCATGGATTGTCATTCGTGGGTCCCTTGCTGCAAAGGGTTGCTCTGATCTGCAAGATCAAACCATTGCCATCCAACTCACTTCCTACCCCAAGAAATGGAGAAATGGAAGGAAAATGTCAATCACCTTAGGAAGACTCAATTGGCTTACATCACTCCACTCACGTTCTATTGACTAGCATGGAGTTGCATAGCCGTAGTTAGCAGCAAGGGACCCGAGGCACATAGTTCTGGGTAGGTCCATGTGAACTCAGCTAAATGTCAAAAAGATTCTAACCCTTGAGACCAGGTATGCATATGAAGATACAAACTGTCTCTACTACAGTACCATGGAATTGAATTGAAGTAATGATAAAGATTATTCTAGACTTGGAATCTTTTGAGATTTGCCTGTTGCCATGACTCCCAAATGGGGTTTATGTTCCTCGTTGATACTGCCTTGAGACACACAGTGGCTGTAGTACTGAGAGAGAAAAGGTTGCTGATCACCCAGTGAGCAACTTCTACTAGTGTATAGTAGAATACAGAATGACGTTGACTAGGCACTCATGGAGAATTGCCACAACACAAAAAAGGCCAAGAGCAACTCCAGGAGCAAAGACCCTTCTGTTGTTCTTTAACTTCTTATAATATCATTTTTACTTTTAAAAAATTCCGAGCCAGATGTGGTAGTAGATATGATGAGCAGTTGAGACCAACCTAGACTTCATAGTGAAACTTCAGCCTGCCCCGAAACATTCCAGAATCTTCTAAGTCTAATCTCTCTCACCATTCCCCTTCTAGATCTCATATTGAGGTTACTCCGTGCCTTCCATCAGATCCTCAACTCATGCTTGAGGAACCAAAGGTAATGGGCTGGAAGCCTTAGAAAGCCACGACATTGGCGCTTTCTGTGTAGATAGAACTCAAACTGCCCAAAGGTAAAAACCTGTCTTCAGATAGGGACATGGCTGTAGCCAGAAAACTGAAGTCCTGCAGGTACAGAGAATTATGGCTTGGGTTCTGTTTAAACAAGGATGTATTTGCCATGTCTAGTTCAGCGATGGAGTATAAAATGGGGCTGTTTTGTTTTGTTTGAGACAGGCTCCAGGCTCACAGGCTCATTACGTGAATCATACTGGCCTGAAACTCCTGTGTCAGCCACCCTGGTGCAGGGATTACAGGTACACGCCACCACACCTGGCTCAAAACAGATTTCTTGGATACCTACTCTGTATAGAGCATTGCAGTGAGCTCTGGGAGGAGGCAGGAAGGTGGAGGTGAGAATAGAAATCATTTTTTCTTGAGTGTGAGTTCTAGGAGGACAGAGAATTTAGCATATACAATATATACATGCATATGTATATATATACAGAGTTTAGCATATACAATATATGCATACATTCTTATTTTATTATTAGCTAAATGGACACTTTATCATCTCAAAGGATCACATGTAACACTAATCTATACATATATATTATATAATATATAACACATACAGAGAGTTTAGCTTATATAATATATACATACATACACATACGTATATATACATATACAGAGAGTTTAGCATATACATCTCTACCATAAGCATGATGATAGGGGTATGTATAAAAGAGTTCAGAGTAGGGAATGAATGACTCCGTGCTGAGGTTGGTGAGAAAGTAGGCCAGAGAGGTGTCAGTCCTGATCCAAGAAGAAAAATAGTCTTTTCTTTCTCCCCAAGAATAGAATATGATTTTGAGTAGAGATACATCCTGTCCTGTATTCATGAGATATAACTGTTGTTACGGCAGTCATGTCAGATGTGTGTGTGTGCACGCACGTGTGCACACACATGCATGCACTCACGTATCAGGACTGGGGCACTGCTACACTCTTTCCCCCAGGAATCTATGTTTTACATCTGTGTTTTGTATTACAACTGTTTATATACCTTGACTCAAGCATTCCCAACCACAAGGACCATTTACAACTAATTTTAAAAGAAATTTCTGTATACAGAAATACCCTTGAAACACATGCGTACACACACACACACACACACACCACAATTCCATCACGGGGTTCTTCTAATAAGCAGTCAAGTGAAAGGTCAAATTAAAGTCCTCTTAATTTTGCAGATTAAAATGAAAGCTATTGCTATAAGAAAATACTTAGATTTTATTTTCTCTGAACACAGCCTGTGTTTGCATATTGAGTTTAGGCATCATAGACACCCCAAAAGCATTAAAAGTATGAAACAGAAGGCTTAGAGAACACATAAACAGGGAGAGATGACAGGCATTTTTGTAGCCGCTGGAAGCTGGGGATAATTATACCATTGTCTCTCACTCTGCTCCCATGTGGACTTGCTTAAATGTCACTGGAAACAGTAACTTCTCACTCTTTCCTTCCTGGGAAACCTTATCCAACCTGAGCTCAGACATCATGATAGCGTGCTTCAGCCCAGAGCGCAGGCCCCGGGGGGATTCATATTCAGGCATCACGGGTCGTTGACCTGGCTATTGTTGTTTGTGATACTTACTGGTAAAGTTTCTCAATCAATACAACATCAGCCCACTGAGCTCCAGGGACTAGAGAGCTGCGGCAGCGGCAGCGTACTTAATCTCGGAGCCAGCCTGCGCTCTCTGCTCTGCGGCTAAACTGGGTACTTGGCCTACTTGATGCGGCATTATTGCTGCTGGGGTCAGATGGGAGCAGCTCGGCAAGGGCTGATGAATGGCTGTTGGTGGCAAGGCACCTCTCCCGCCCACCCGGAGACATCCGTGATAGACGACAACCGCGCCTGCACAAAAATCCTTGTCGCTTGTCTGTGAGGCTTCTGGGCTGGAGGTGTGGAGGGATTGGCCCGGCAACCGGAGCAAGCTCTCAAGGCGGTAGAGCACCAATGCAATCAAGCTCAGTTTTCTTTATCAGAGAAGTGGATCTCCACCCAATCCCACGTCATTACTGCTGTCCGTTTTCTCCCCATCTTTGCTTGAGCAAGACTTCCAGGCAGTAGGGAAAAGATAAACGGAAATGATCTTAATTCTATTAAGATGGGCCGTCAATGTCTTCATCACTGAGGAGTAATTATTCAGAATGTTAACTGTGAACTTAGCAGTGTAACACCCACTAATGTGGAGGAGAAATTAACATGTAAATAATTGTTGAACATAATAGTGGGATGGCCTCCGTTACTGTTAAGAATATAACCCCACAGAAGCCTGGAAAATTCTTTTAAAAATAGATGCCTTGCAGAAAGTGTCAGTGTATTATTTATCTAGCTATTTCCTGTTCTGTACAATCCTTTTTTTAGTAATCAGACAAAGAAAAATAAAAATGCTTGGCATGACCTAAATATTCTGTCTGTTATAGATGAAGGCAGGGCTCTCTGTAAGTAAACAGACCACAGAGTGTTGTCAAGGAAGTAACCAAAGGTGTAAATGTTAGGTTCAGACAGATTCCCCACAAAATCAGAAGGCTTCGTTAAATATTTAATCACATAAAAAAATAACAAGGAGGAGAGAGTGGTGAAGGGATTTCCAGGGGTGTGGTCAGCTGTGTGGCAAAGAAAGAACCGTGGGTGGATGTATTCTTCAAGAAGAACTACAGGCCTCCATCTCTTCATCTCAGAGCCTACTGTGAAGTTGACGATGTTTAAGGACATATTTTCTGGACCTGAGACAATTGATGCCCTGTCTTCCCAAGGTTGACAATTAGGTTATGTTAGTGATCTTAGACTATTTTGTCTAGTCTGAATGCTACAATTGCTTTCTAAATACTTAAGTTAAAAATCAACCCATCATGTGAGTCTGTGAGTGAATGTGTGTATATATACATATACACATATGTATACACACACACACACACACACATATATATATATATTTGGGGGTCATTTATTTGTATAGATATATGAGCATATATGTGTGCATGGGTGTGGAGACCAGAAGTCAACCTTTGGTTTATTTTCTCAGGAAATTACCTTGTTTCCTGAGACGGTCTTTCTCATTAGGACTTGGAACTCTCTGATTAGACTAGCCAGAGGACCACAGGGACCCGCCTAGCTCTGCCTCTCCAGTGCTGCTATTACAAGAGCACACAGCTGTTCCCAGCTTTTAACAAGGGCGCTAGGGACAGACCTCAGGTCTCATAGTTGCAAGACACATAGTTCACCGGTTGTATTATTTCCCTAGTCCCTTTTAACCATACATGTTTGCATGACTGCTAACCCTCACACACTTGTAAGGAAAAGAGTGTTTCCATTTCCAGTGGCTGAAACCATCTTTGTTCCCTCCAAACCCATCGTGTAGCCAGGGCAGGATGGGAACAGGGGGCAACTCATTAAGTCTACATTGTTAGATCTTGTCTGAAAAATAATTTCCATAAGATGTTTTAAGGGCGGCAGACTTTGATTTTCTACTCTTGTCCTGTGCCTCTGAGTAGGTTTAGCGAGGCTTCTAATGGTTGGGAGAAATGGTTCCTGGGACTGATGGCAGATTCCTGCCATTGTCCTAGCCTCTAGATCCCGAGAAATGGTCTGTATTCTATAGCCTCCCAGTGTCTGTGGCAGCAGGTACTGACTCTGGTTGCTGATAAATCTGTGCTCTGCTCTCTTGACTCTATGTCTGAGTTGTTTCCACATTAGGTTTTACAGATGTACATGCCCTGGAGTCTGACTAGGCTTCCTATGTATTCCAGTCAAGGACTCTTCTATATATCACTAGACTGCACGCTCAGAACTCCTCTGTTTCCAGTATGGGGATCTTTCAGGTAGGATTAGTAAAAATGGTTCAGGCCCCCCTTGGCTCACAAGTGCTCTGGTGGACTTTCCCACACTGCACTGCACGGACTCGTTTGATTTCTTTGCTTGGCCTTTTATCAGCTCTCAGGTGGTGGTGAGGGCATCCTGTGAAGAGATCTCTTTCCAGACTCCATAAGAAGCTGACATACACCCTTCCCTACCCCTACTCTGTGTGCCTCTTTCCTCCAGGATTTCAGCACAATTAGGAGACAGGAGGTATACTTCTTACCCTTTTGCTTCTATGTTTTTTCTTAAGAAGCCCTCAAGGCCTGAAAGAGAAGTGCTCATTGCTGCCTTTTACAGGCCTTTGTTTGAACACCTGGGGTCTGACATTGACCACTATACAGCTAGGGGAATTGGGCTCCACACCTGTTTCCTCTCCCAAATAATTGAGGCTCTACAGACCCTGAAAGCTCACCAATGAATTAAATTGCCATAAAAAAATGACTTCTATAATACCTGGCACCTAGTGGTCCGTTAATAAATAAAACAATGGTGATCACTCCTATCTGTACTCTGACCTGCAGCATCAGGGTATGAAAAATGTGAGCGGCTCCCTTTCACTAGCATGGAGAGAACAAACCAGACTCTGAAGAAATCAGGCAAGAAATCCTAGGCGGGGTCAGAGAGGGCCGTCGCTCTTAGAAATCAGAGTTCATAAACAGTGATCTGGAGGTCAGAAGAACTAAGATCAATCCAGACGGGTGACCTGGTAAAAATGACGTCTCCTCCCCAGGAAAATAAGAGTTGGACGTAATGCTATCTCACGCCTTACATAGCTCATCGCCAAGTATTCCCTGGTCCACACTCCACTATGAAAATGAAAGAAAGACCTTCTAGATCGCCTCTCCTAGCACTGAGCAGAAGAGCTTGCAAGGGTTTCTTTTAGCTGAGCTTCTGTCCGTCCTCATTCCCCAAGCTATGTGCTAGGCCCCTATCTGTTGGGTGTGCATTCTGAGAACCTAAACAAGTGTTGGAAACTACAGATAATACCAAGTCTTCTTCTGGCCATTGTGTCCGCATCTACAGTAAAGTTTGATTTACAAATTAAACCCAATAAGATAGTGATGACAAAGCAATCACCAGCCTGTTCTGTGATAAACATTCTTGGAAACTTATGAGTTATCTCTGAAATTGTCTACCTAATATTTCTAGACTAGGCATGATCTAGTGAAAACGAAATCCCAGAATGAGAGTCCAGGGGTGAGGGGGAATGCCCTCACACTCTCTATTATCGGAAATAATGGTAACGGTGAGTCACCACTGTATTGAGGCAAAATGCAAAACGTGGGCACTGAAGGACATCTTCAAGGGCAGTTTGTTTGTGACTCGTTGAGCCCTAAAATCCTCTGTCTTGATGGCCCTTGAGATAGAGGCTCTCCAGTGCCTGTTGGTGGAACCCCCTCTGGCCCCTATAGCATTTCTCAATATCTTATTAGCGATTCTATCTCTACTAATATTTGATCATAGACTACATGCTAAAATGAGAAACTGACCCAAGACAATGAATCCAGTAAAGGCTACGACACAGAGAAGGGGGATTCTGGGACTGGAGTGAGGGGATACCACGTCAGAAAGGGGGCCCCGGCCTTGGGAGGCAGAGGGAGGAACACTGGATCCAGAATCAAGACCTGTTCACGGTGAGTGACCTGCCATCTGGACAGAGGTAGGACAAACTGAAACCATCGTCCTCAGTGGTTTGCAGTCTGGAGATCTGGTTTTGGCTCAGTAAGGAAAAAGAAAGCAGAAATCAAAAGAATGGTGAGCAGCCCTGGCTACTCTTCCCATTTCTGCCGAGATGTGCTTGTCTACTAACCTGGCCAGCAATGCATCCTTAAGAAGGACAGCTTCCAAGGCTGGCGGGGGTCTGGCTGTGTCTACAGGTGAGTGCCCGGAAAGCCTGGCTGAGAAAAAAGGCAAACGAATGGGAGTTGGGGGAGCTGCGTGCATATGCAGAAGTTGGCCCCATCACTGTGTGGACAGGAGCCCAGGGACAAGCGGGCTTACTAAAAACATTCAGAGAGGTCTTTGCTATGCGCTGGTATAAGCTAACACCCCCATTGGGGAGCACAGGCTTTAGCAAATCTAGCTTTGTGTGTGTTAATTGCTGCGGTAGATGTAAGAAGCATGACAGGTATTCACTCAAGCAGAAAGAGCAGAATTTCCTAGCTATCTTCCCCTCATTTTATTCAAAATTGAAAGGATAGTCTGCTGTCAGCTGGGGCATTCGCTCTGCATAGAAAACCCAAGGCCTTCATCACCCCCTGATGGCTACAAGGAGAAAGTGGGCACAGCACTGGCTTCCTTCACATATGGTCATTACAGCCATCAGAAGTCTTAATGTTAAATTTTGCTTTGAAACGGCAGCAGTAAAAAAAAAAAAAAAAAAAAAAAAAAAAAAAAAAAAACTGCATAGACTTGTTTGCTTAAGCAGTTTTTCAATCAAAACAAAAGCACCCAGAGGCCAGTAGAACAGTGTGAGACACTTTGGTGGGAAATATAGGCTGGGAAGTAATGACAATAATAACACAGTGGCTAAAGTTACCCCGAGTTTATTTTCTTAGTCTGCTCCAACTACCGTGAGTAAATACCGTAAACTGGGCAGCTTAAGTAACAGAAACGCCTTTCTCTCAGGGCTGGAGGCTGAGAAATGTGGGATCAAATGCTAATTTGGTTTCTGATGAGGAACTGTTTCTGGCTCGTAGGGGTTGGCTTCCTCACAGTCACCTCGCATGAAAGAAAGAAACAAAGAAGGGAGGAGAAAGGAAGAGAAGGAAAAGGAGAAAGAATAAGCTTGATGGTGTTTGTATGTGTGTGTGTGTGAGTGCGTGTGTGTATGTGTGTGTGTTATGTGTGTGTGTATGTGTGTGTGTGTGTGCATGTGTAAGCACAACACATTTTTGCAGGTGTATGTGTGTCCGAGTGTTTATGGAAGCTGGAGGACAACTCACCTTGGTCTCTCTCCCTCCCTTCCTCCCTCCCTTACTCCCTCTCCCTCTCTTTCTCTCTGGCTTTTTTGAGACAGAGTCTCTCTGTGTGGCCTTGGAGGTCCTGAAACTTCCTTTTCTAGATCAAGCTGGCCTCAAACTCAGAGATCTGCCCATCTCTTCCTCCCAAGGGCTAGGACTATAAAGACTTGTGCCACCACCACCTGGCTTCACCTTGGCTTTGAGACAGGGCCTCTCACTGAGCTGAACATTCAGTGATTACACTCCAGGGACCTCCCTGTCTGCCTCCCCAGCACCATGACAAGAAGTGTCTGCAGCCACACTCAGCACCCTTAATATGACTTCTGGGGATTGAACCCCGAGTTTATACGGCAAGGCACTTTCACCGGTGTCTCCCTTCGTAAAGACCGCTAATCCAGTCGGGCCAGGGTCTCAGCTTCTTCACCTGACACAGCCTTAAGTGCTCTGTAACAGACCTCATCTCCAACTTCAGTCAGCACTGGGGCTAGGGCTTTGCAAATGTGGTGAGACATGATGAACATGCAACACTTGCATGCCAGCATTATAAAATGTTGAGATATATATAAATATATATATATCATATATATAGTAGTTTAATCCTCTCAATCCAATGAACAATGTATTCCAAGTATTCCCATTTCATAGAAGAAGAAACTGAGGCTGAAAATGCCAGCAGCCTTCCCAAAGTTGCACAGCTGTAAGTGATGATTTTATTCACGTGAATGAAGAGTTTGCTCTGCTGAAAGCATTGCTGATACTTTCTCTGATCCTTGTAGAGTAAGTCTTGGTTGTGTCAAGTCCCTCGGGGACTCTAAACAACTAATGAGCCTTGACACCCATGATTAGGAGAGCTATATTGGAAATATTTGGTGCTTATACACCCTCCCTTCACAACTGAAGGCTCCATTCAAATGCACAGTCTCATTTGTTCTTACTACCATGTAGCCATTTTTGCTTCAACTATATATTAAAAGCAAGCTTGGGGGGACTGCGCTTTTTATCAGACATTCAGACAGTTCCTTGTTCCCAAAGAATTAGAGAGAAAGGGGGGGAGAGAGGGAGAAAGAATATGAATCAAGTGTGTCTATAAATAATCACAATGCAAAATAATATATGCTATGACTATTTGGGAGCATGGATGCTAACAAGAGGTCTGGTCTGCAGGTCACGCAGACCGTCAGAGAAGATGTTGCACCCAGCATGAGTCTTGAGCAATAGAAGTCAATTGGCCAGGAGTTCATGTAAGAATGGCTACACAGACCTTTTCAAGGGAGGGCATGGTGCTATTAGAAGCTGCAGTTAACATGGGGTACCACATGGGTTGAAGGAGGCAGACCAGAGGCAATAGCATTGTAAGACCTAGCTAGCATCTTATATGGGGAAGAGGCCAAATCCCAGATCAGGAACAATTTTCTGTGCTATTCCAAGGAGTGTTGATGCTGTGGCTGCAGCTGCTGTTGCTGCTGCAAGTACAGAATCTTACACCCAGAACAACAGGACAATATTTGTGTTTCTAAAGGATAATTACAGGGGAGACAGGTTTTGAATCAGTAAGTTGAAGAGCAGGGACAATTGTAAATAGCATCCTTCACCCCAACTCTGGCATTTCAGAAGCACGCTTAGCACTGACTACCACAGTTTGCAATGGTAGGGATTGCCTCTACCGCTCTGCAGAGTAGCAGGGGGAGGTGGATTGTTCCTGCCTATGTCTGGACTGTTCTTAAGTCTTCTCATCACATTTGAGTAGAGTATAACTAGGGTTTCCAGAGATGAAAGCCGTCTTGTACTCACTTCTGCTTTTGCCTGTGCATCATAAAAAGCCATTGTATGTGGTTTATATTTTATGATTACAGAAAAATACTTCCCTAAAAACGGCATCCCATGCCTTCAGAGAGTCATGTGACTTTTGCTGAAAGAGCTAACAGGCACTTTTCTCCGTGCACTGAAGACTTTTCCACTAGAAGACACACATATTAAATGCTCAGAAACAATAAGAAAATACATGTTTGTCATGTAGATAAATACCTCAGTGATGGTCATTACATGTAAAACATTTCACGTTCTACTACTGGCTATCTGACCTACCCTATCAGGACCAAGCCCCCATATACGCTAAAAAAAAACTTTTATGGTAGAATAAAGGAGACTATGTTACATTGGAAAAAAAGAAAAATGATTTAAGTGCAGAATCCAAATGAGGTTATGTTGTCTTGAGTATGTGTGCTATTGTTTTAACAAAATGAAAATAGCAACCTGTCCTATATTTTAAATATTCTTCTCTCTCTCTCTCTCTCTCTCTCTCTCTCTCTCTCTCTCTCTCTGTCTCTCTCTTTCTCTCTCTCTCTCTCACACACACACACACACACAGAGACAGAGACAGAGAGATAGAGACAGAGACAGACAGAGACAGAGACAGAGACAGAGAGAGAGAGAGAGAGAGAGCCTTAGCTTATAATAGACATAAACCTCCGAACGGGTTAAAAATAAACCCAAGGCCTGGAAAGGCAGAAGCAATAATGACAGTTTTGAAGTTTCTCGTACCTGTTGTGACAGGAATAACAAATTAATTGGGACTATAACGGATTCTTTGTAAAGGTGAAGTAAACACACTTGACTGTATATTTTTCACCATCAGTTAAGTCTCAATTGGTTCTAAAAATAAACAGAAGACATTGAACAGTTTTAATGGATGCTGACACCTAGGTATTATGTTGTCACTCCAGTGTAAATGAGTCATAACTTTGCACTGCACCTAGGAATCACTCCACATTTGGAGAAAATTTATGGGGCTCCAAGCTTTGAATCATGATGTGATATCAAAACTAAAGTCAAAAGAGGAAAACTGCTGGGCATAAATTATGATCCTCCAGCCCTTAGGTGTACGCCATGCAACAGGTGTAGATGCTGAAGCTCAGAGGCAGGCCAGAGGTTATCCTGGGTGCTGCAACAAATCAACCCTTCTGAAAGGGCTTTGTGTAAAATAACACCAAAAATCCACTCGTACCCATGATAGAGATATTTAATTTTTTTCATCTGGGTCCCTGTATCCTGTGTAGACTAGACTTCCCCTGAAGGCAGGAGCATGTTTGTGATCCCCAGATTTTTATTTTCAAGAGACAAACCAGTCTCTGGGCCGGCCCACTTGCTCACCCGACTACATTAGTAGACCCTCACAAACTCACAACTTCTAGTCACACAGATGCAAATCAGAACCTCAACCTTTTTAGGGGAATGGTTGACGGGATCTAGGCATTGCCTAGTGACAGAGAGAAGACTGCTGGAGAACGTACCGTTTTAAAGGGGAAGTCTGTGCATGAACGAGGACATTCTGAGACCCGAGGCAGATCGTAGGAAAGTGTTAAACATTCGTGTGTGTATCTGACCAATACTGGGTTTTAGAGCGCATATCACTATGTGAAGCTGCAGCTTATTGGGTAAAGTTCGGTGTCTGTTTCTGGCGGGGCTACGTGCTTTCTCACTGACTCCGCCTTCTTTCTCCCAGCATTCAGCTTAGTTTTCCCTGCCTAGCTAAGTTCTGCCTTGCTGTAGGACAAAGAAGTTTCTTTATTTATTAACCAATAAAAGCAACACACATACACAGAAGGACTTCCCACACCAGGCTACAGAAAACTGACATGTTGAGCCCCTTCCTGTGCTACTTCCTCTAGCCAACTACCGAAAGCTGGTTTGTATTAAACTACACGGCTCTCCTCTCTCCTCTTCTGCTCACTGTGGTCTCATGGTTCCAAACAACCGGGCTAGTCAACTCTCTGAGTCTATTGATTTTCTCTGAGATATTTGCAAACACCCCAGCCTCATCTCTTGTAGAACAGTGTGAAAGACTAACCAGAGATAACCTTTGCAGATGGCTGGGAAGCTGATGGTCCTCTGATATTTGATGGAAAACATTGCCAAGAGGGCCCTCAGCTTTCAAAGGTAATTTATTCGTTACCAAATATGTTCCCGTGACGCTCTTCTGGACTGTCGACTTTGATCTTCTGGACCACTGCTTTTCTAGAAGTATCCTAAAATGGTGACCACACATTTACAATGCTCACTTTGGCTTTTCCTAGTTTTAATCCATCCCTTGTGGCTACTTGTACGGTTTCAGTTTCGATGCAGAAGCTTTCTGCATTGACCTTGTACAGTTATAAATGTTTTAACATCCATAAAAGAATAAAAATGTGTGTTCCCATAAAAAGCAGCAAACAGAAAATGCAGTGGATAGTAGAAAGATTTGAGTCCCCACAACACCATTCTCCATAAGACCGCTGGTACCGTGCTTGCTTCAGCTGCATCACTGAGGTTAATGGCTGAGAACCTGGTTCTTGCGAGGCGTTTTAGAGGGCATTATATTATATTAGCATGGCTGTCGTGTAGTATAAGGCTTCCTTTTATTTACCCTGGGAAGGAGGTCATTTTCTGGGCTCCTTCAGAAAGGGAATTAAGGCTTCTCAGCCTTTTTAGGCCGACCGCCTCTACCCTGTGCCCCCGAAAACAAGCTGCAGGTGTGGGGACTCACGGCTACCTGCTTCCTCCGCCTCGGAAGCTTTGGCGCTATTTGGAACGTCTGCGGTTCATGCTCTGACCAAAGTTTCTCAGTGTTTTTGTTGTTCTTGTTTTTTAAGATGAAAAAAAAGTGCTGCAGAGTGAAAATAAAGCGTTTAAAGCTTCATAAAAGGTTGTGAGTTCATTCCTTTCTCCTTCTCAGGGTTATAAGCAGGGCTCCCGAAAAAGCTCCTCTCCGAGTCGAGAGACCTACCAGGCGTTTAAAGGGGTAGCACCTTCGCTTGTCAATTTCAGGAACAGCGAATGATCCCAGAGGTTTTTTTATTCCTTTAATCAGCTGTAATTTTCAGCTCTGATGCTGGCTGACAGGCTTCATCTCAAACCCCGAGCAGCATGTTCCTCTGGCTTCATCCCTGGGAGATCAGAACCAGGGAGGGGGGAGACCTGAGGCTGAACTGACAGTGGAAGTTACCCACCTGAGAATGGGCACCACAGTTTAGAGGGTGTCAAGGGGCGAGGGATCACGGAATGCCCCCTTCATGGAGGAAACCCACATGCTAAGACATTTTGCGGTTTTTTTCTTCTTTCTTTCTTACCTTCATGCCGGCTTCCCTCTCCTCTACCTCTCTGAGTCCCAGGCACACAGACGACGAGTCTTAGAGGTGCCCGGAAGGGTGCACACCTGCATATACACACGCATATCTTTTTCCCTGAAGACATTGAGGGCTTCCTGGGTGCTAGCCCCTGTGGTCCGTGCTTTCCAAAACCCCAGCTGCTCGAGTCCAGTGAGTTCTCGCCTCACACCTGCGGGTCTCCTCTTACACGACAGGAAACTGATATAAACCACGCCTATGGATAAGAAAGAGATCTGCTCCACAGACACATGCCCTCCCGGGTCACATGGCCCTGCTTTAAGTCACAGTCTCCCAACTGTGTCTACAAGTCCCACCCTTCAGCGTGAACTTGCAACAGCGGGAGTCTGGGAGGTGTTGTGTCTGTTGGGTGAGGACCAGAGTTCGTCATACCGGGGTTGGAAAGCCACTACTTCCTTAAGGTGCCTCCCCCTACCTGTGAGGGGTAGGGCTAGGTAGAGGGAGAAACGCAGTGGCCTTGGTTTGACCTTCCTGTCAGGGACAGCAGCTGAGGGAGGGGAGGTGCTGTGGGTGTTCTTTGGGGATAGATATGAGGGTGGTTCCTGGGCGGGGGCGTCACTCTAGAATCTCCCAGCAAATGTTAGATGCTAGGAAGGGCTGTGGCTTACACTCCAAGGCCCACGCCCGTATGCCCCGGCTTTCTCATATGCTCAATTCA
The DNA here is from genome assembly GCF_014885135.2 of Alexandromys fortis. Lineage (NCBI taxonomy): Eukaryota > Metazoa > Chordata > Mammalia > Rodentia > Cricetidae > Alexandromys > Alexandromys fortis. The sequence goes on from NW_026067898.1 coordinate 8,689,400, forward strand.
AGACCATCTTTGTTCCCTGCCTCTCACCATGGACAGGGCTGGGACTTAGCCTGAATACACTACTATGGCCCAAAATATAGAAATGCTCATGTCCATAGTTATCTTGAGACCATTTGGAGAGGTTTTTAAAATGTGTTTTTAATTGAAATGGAATTATATCACCTTCTCCCTCCCATTGTTTCTTCCAACCCCTCTCAGCCTCCCCTCTCAAACCTCCTTCCACACTGATGCATACACACCTCCGTACACCCCTTCCACACTGACGCATACACACCTCCGTACACCCCTTCCACACTGACGCATACACACCTCCGTACACCCCTTCCACACTGATAGCCTTTTTTCTTGGATTATTATTATTACATAAATTATGTATGTATGCATATGCAGAAATACAAATAAATACAGCATGCTGAGCCCATTTTTGTTGTTTGTGTGTATGTGCTCTCAGGGCTGACCACTCCACAATGGACAACCAATCAGAAAGCTAATTCTCCTTCTCCCGGTATCATTAGCTGTTCTTTGTCTAGGAGTGGGAACTCATGAAATTTTCCCTCTTCCACGTTAGCATATCCATTACTATTGCTATTGTTCTGGTCTTGTTTATACACTCATTTATGAGAGCGTGTCATAGCGGACATCCTGGTGTTCTGACTCTCGCAATCCTTCCATCTGCTCTGCTGTGGTGTTCCTTGAACCATGGATGCAGGAGCTCTGACATAGATGTATCCATTGGGTCTGGGCTCACCTTGATGTGTTGGTCTCTGCATTGTGTCCAGTTGTGGTTTTCTGAGTTAGTCTCCATTTGATGTAAAGAAAGGCCGCTTTGATGAAGGGTGGTAACCCCATTCATCCAGGAAAAGTGACTTGAGTGAGCACCCATTTGGAGAATTCTTATATTTAAGCCATTAGTTTTTGAAGTCTTCACTGCTGTTCTGCCTTGGTTATTTTTACCTTGTAGGTAAAAGAGAAACATAAGCTGCTTCCTGTTTAGAATTAAAGATGCAAAAAAAAAAAACAGTAAACTACATTGGTTTTAATAATGCGATGGTTGGTGTGCTCACTGGCAGTCTGGTGTCATTGTATCGTTAGCTCACATTGTCTCAAAGGTAGGTCCATAGCATCCCAGACCAAATAAAGGGATATGGAAAACATTATCCTCACTCTGATGGGTGCCCAATGACCTTTCTCTCCTGTTTGCACCCCCTTTTCCATCCATCTATTTATCACAAAGCAAACACCAGAAGATAAGCGATTAGTTAGCATCCTAAGGATGCTTGTAGAACCTTCCCTTGGTTAAGTTGGTACTCCCGAACAACTTGAGTATGGAGCTCACTCCATGACAAAATGCTTGGATTCGTGTGTGCCCCATACTGAGGACTTTTACCTTTCAAAAATATAGATGGGTGGGTGAAAAGTCCCACAGTGTTGAGTGACTTAGCTTTTGTTTTGTTTTGTTTTGTTTTGTTTTGTTTGTTTGTTGATTTTTACTGCTCAGGTTTCTCCCTCAAGTTGTAGTTCAGGGTCATTGCTGACTTTCTAGTCCAATCAAGAAAATCCATTATTTTCAGGAGGCAGAGGCAGGCGGATCTCTGTGAGTTCGAGGCCAGCCTGGTCTACAACAGCTAGTTCCAGGACAGGAACCAAAAAAAGCTAAGGAGAAACCCTGTCTTGAAAAATAAAAAAAAAAAATCCATTATTTTTATTTTTTTTAAATATTTATTTATTATGTATACAATATTCTGTCTATGTGTATGCTTGAAGGCCAGAAGAGGGCACCGGACCTCATTACAGATGGTTGTGAGCCACCATGTGGTTGCTGGGAATTGAACTCAGGACCTTTGGAAGAGCAGGCAATGCTCTTAACCTCTGAGCCATCTCTCCAGCCATTATTTTTATTTTTAAAATATGTAATTATGTTACATTTCTCTTTAATTTATATGGCATAGTACATTTGTATATACAACAACTGATACTTTAAAAGGGAATTTTTTTCAAGTTTTTTTTTTCTTTTAATAAGATGAAGAAAATGTGGCAGAGATTGAAACCTACCCCAATTTAGGATTTGGTTTTAGTTTTGGTTCTTCCTGGGCTAGAACACCTGTTCAGTTAGTGCTTTCGCTCTGCTGAAAACAATGAAAGGTCAATGACCTGGTTGGAAAACGCCAGTAAAGGTGATGATTTTGTATCTCTTTGTTACCAAAATGTTGCTTCAAGGCCTTCTGGTGTTGACTTCTAGCATCTTGGATGTTCACATTCAGCTTGACAGTGTCTGAAATATACTGTATTAACCTGACTACCGGTGTTCCCTTAACCATGTGACACACACTGGGGAAATGTTCATTCACACCCTGGAATTTCAGGGCAGTGAGTGAGCCAGCTTTTATGTCCCTGCGCCTTGGGAGAGTTTGTGACAGGTGGCTATGACAAGGCCAGTCTTCCCAAGATTTAAGCTATCCTTCTTTCTTTTGAATCTATTGGTCAAAGCTGAGATGGTGCTAAAGTACAATCAAAGAATTCTCAGCAAAAAAAGAAAGGAAATTAAGAAAGGAAGAAGAAAAAGTTTAAAGAGACTGATTTATACATAAAAAGATCAAGAAAGATGAGGTAATTTTAAGAAGCCCTGTGCTTTTGACAATAATTCCTGATCTCTGCAAAATTCATTTTCTTCTTATAATGACCTCCTCTTTCCATAAAGAAAACACTCTCCTGTTCTCCTTTATTGACCAAACTGTAATGAGAAAATAAGAAGTTTAATGCCGGTGGGTTATTGTTATTTTTTTTTTCCCACCTGAAAAACCTGGGAAAGAACTGGCTCCAATTAATGCAGAGGCAACTTTATTCCTGTTAAAAACATAACGCGGTTAATAAAGTGTTCGCTGGGAATAAAAAAGGAAAGCACAGGGAAATGCAAATGTAGGCGCAAGTCCGGGCGGCTGCACACACCCGTGTTGACTTCTGGAGCGGAGGAAATATCTGTGATGCTCTCGGTGAATGGAATTATGTGAGAATTTACTAGAAGGCACTTCAGTTTTGGAAGCCTGTGATTTCAGACTTTAACGCCTGCACACAAACCGACTTTAAAAAGCAGAGGTTGGAAACAGATCCAGCAACATTTTGCCTAAAGTTCATTCATCAAAGGGCTGCATATTTTGAAAAGGGTAAAAGCACTTCTAAACCCATCAGGGATAAGCAAAGGCTATATACTATAGATTATTTTAATCCCCCAGCTAGATATAAAAGGGATAATTACATATTTGTGGTTGAAGCCATGTGGTGGAAAAATCAATACAACTTTTTTGTATGACACTTCATTAGCGTGAAAAATTTTAAAGCTGAGAAGAAGTGCCTTGCAATTAAATGCCTCTGCTACTTCAGCTCCAGTAATGGGTTTGTATTATTATCTAGTTTATTTGAAATAGTGGCTGCACTATAGAAGTAATTGGAAAACATTGATTATGCGCTTGTATCTGGGAAGCCTGGCAAATCATTGCAGGGCCCGGCAACAGTTAGTTAGCCTTACTAATGAAGCACTAATTGCTGTAAGTAGGTTAGCATGTTAGCCAAAGTAGAGGGAGATAATAGTTCAGAAAATTCTGAAGGATGTTGCCAAACATGTATGTCCATTTATTTACCAAAGGTAGAAGTCGCATGGGATCTTTTCTCTCTTCCCTCCTTTGTTTTGTTCTGTTCTATTTGGTTTTCATCTCAACACTGTGGGAGGGGGAAAGGCCTCCATCCCCCATGAAGTTCATATAATCATTGGCTTGATGAAGTGACGTCATCTCCTTTTGTGCTGTCTGTCTGTTGCGCAACCTCAGTTCAGCTGAGGGAACTGAGCCACTGTCAGCATTGCGCTGTGAGCAGATTATATTGGGGTCTTTCAGTTCAGAAACTTCTGGTACCTTCTCTTGGCTCAAGGGCTTTGCGCTTTCCTGGCACAAACGCTCCCTGCTGCTGCATTACAACCTCATTGCCCTACATTCATGAAAGTTAGTGTTTCTTAACTTTTTTTTTTAGTTTAATTCATGAGATTAATTTAGTCCAAGGAACTCACTGGCCTTGTTTGTAGAGAAGATAATTTTTAAAAATTCTCCACGATTTGTGGGGTTTGCTGTGCTATTTGTGGGGCTCTTAGGAGGAAGAAAACTATCAGATGTAGAGGAATTCTTTCATAAGTGCACCAGGAACCAAAGGTAAAAGTTCAGTGTCTATAAGGATAGCAAACAAGCAAGCAGGAACACTTGAAATTACCCAATATCCACTGACCGAATGATGGATAAGAAATTGTGTTATGGTCACATAATGGACTATTATGTGGTAGGTAAAATGAATGGCATAACAGCATAGGTACACACACAAACACACACGATGAATGAATCTTAGGGTTGAATGAGAAAAATCCAACACCAAAGAGCGTATATGACATAACATTTTATAAAGCCCAAACAAAGCTAAATAGCTATAGTGATATGCACGCCTTTCATTCCTGCACTTGGAGGCAGAGACAGGCAGATCTCTGTGAGTTCAAGGCCAGCCTGGTCTGTAAGAGTTAGTTCCAAGACAGCCAGGGCTGTTACACATAGAAATCCTGTCTTGAAAAATGGTGTTCTTTACCAGTGGTCTTGGGGCCCTTCGTAGTTCATGTAAAGATAATAGATCTAGCAAATATATCTTTAAAGGCAATTAATAGACAGTAGTGATATCAAAGTTGAGAACAGAAAATTTCCTGCACATAGAGTATGAAACACAATATAAAAGGAAATAGGATAACATCGTCCTCGCAAAGTGTACAGCAAAGGGTGGGGCCAGTGGGAGAAGGAGATCAATTTTCTCCACTTTCTTTCCTTGCTCGGTCCTGCCTGTTTCCCTCGCTGCCGTGGTGATTAGCACAGAGTAGGTTTGCAAGCCTACTGAACTAGATCACTTATCTGAATGCCGAAAGCAAAGGTTTACAAAACGATAAGAGAGTGACTCGCGGGAGGAAACGCCAGCTTCTGAGTACACCTGGGACTTTTCTCACATGTGGGATCCTAGCTTACAAGTGCAGCTCGTGGGTTCTCCACAAAAACTTACAAGGATCTAAAATTCAAAATCTTTCCTAGAGCTGTTGAAAAAAAAAAAGCCAAATTATTATGGTTTGGAGCTAGCCACTGGGATGGTTGCAGGTGTGGTAACCTAATTATGGTGGGCGGGGGGGGGGGAGTCCTTCCCACCTTACAGGGTGGGCAGTGAGCAATGGGCATAGGGAGTAAACAGCGAGCAGGTACAGCCAAATCTAGGCTGACTGTGAGCTTGGTACACGTTCAAGTCGGATGATGAGTTCATGTGAAATTATCATAGCCGTCTGTCTCATTTTGTTTGATTTCCTGTAAACAAAAATAAAAATCTGTGAGATCAGTTTTGCTGAAATCCTATTTTAAAACGTTTTAGTGATTAGTGCCTAAACCCATAGCCGTTTGCGGAGAAATGTCAGGTTTCTCTTCTGGCAACCGAGTGCCCTGAAGAGGCTCCTACATTTCTTTTCAAGTGGTGGCACACAGGTGCCATCGAGGGTGCCAGCTGCCACAGAGCCCTCGGCTCACAATGAGAGGCTGTGTTCCTCTTGTCGTTAATAATGATTCCCCCTTCGGAGTTATTGGAAGGATCTGGCTGGGGCAGGAGGTGGCAAATAGGGAGGATTATTGTTTAAACGGGACCTGGTTTGTAGCCTTAAGTCAGAAGAGAGCCGTTCTGTTTGCATTCAACATTTCAAAGGAAAGTAACAATGCTCTCAGAGAGCCCCTCTCGACCAGGCAGCTCATTATTGTAAATGTGGGACATGTTTAGACTGCTAAGGAGAACCATAAAAGTACAGCCTCCACCGCAAGCTCCCCTCTCACAGGAAACGCTGTCCTCAGGCCAGATCCATCGCTGGGCAGCTCCGGAGCCTGCAGCCTGAGTGGCAAGCTCACCCGATGAGACCCAGACGGAGCAAGTGGAGTTACGGAGTATAAGTGTGCACGGTGCACATTATCTGCAAGGTCTTTCATGTTAAGGAAATCATGACACCTGCCAATCTTTCAAATTCCAAAGGGTAAAGCATGAGGCCCAGTAGGCTGTCATTGAACATGACAGGCTTAATGCCAAGTTTATAACAGAGAAAGGGCAATCTTATTGTGGTTTATTCAGTTTTCTGTGGCCGCTTCTGGAAGAAGTCTCGCTGTCTCTCTTCCATGCTCTCTCTCTCTCTCTCTTTTTTTTAAAAAGCTAATTTAGAGCATTTGAAATACCAAACGGATTCTTTGCATTTCTCCTGAGCCCCCACTCCTCTCCACTACCCCCAGTCTCTCCTTTAGGGAGCAACCCCTAAATCCTTCCAATTTAGCATCCTGGTGAGATGAGCCTGTTTTCAGTTGAGCATCGCCTTCCATTGTGACAGAGATGTTTCTACCACCGGGCGCGCCTGTTTAATTACTGCGCACACTGTTGCTCTATTTCCATCCAACCTGCCCCTCGCTTGAGCCCATTGGGCTGAAGAAAGAATTACTCCCCGTGCTGTTCCTTAGCCCTTCTTGTTCAGATCTGTAATTGGCCCTGTGTTTTTGACTTTTTGCTAATAAGCAGCTTACTTTCTCTCCCCCTAGACTCAACCCACCACTTTTGTTTCATGAATTTTACAAAGGATTTTAATAGATGCTTTAGGCTATGCAAAATGTTATATGAAGGGAAGGCATTAATGCAACGGCTCTGACACAAAGGACGTGTGAATCACTGCTTATCATTACGGTCAGGTCTCAAAATTTTCATTAGTTCTGCAGGACAAAAGAAAAAAAAAAACACCAGCCCTGCTATATGAAGGAATATTAACCTGTATTGTGTAACCAACTATAATTGCTTAGCATTTTACATTAGCTCTCTTCAGACATGGCCTCTCATTATCTCTACACATACATAATAGCTGCTTATTACAGCGGGCTAGTTCATGCCGATACATAGCGGGTAAGGCTGTGTCAGCAGTTCCAATGCGAGACCCACGGCCACGGATTTAAAAGGAGCTGTAAAATTTACCTCCAGACCAAAGACTGGCAATCAGCTTTTCACCTGGCGAGGGAGATTTTGTTGAAAGTGGAAACAAAACAAAACAAAAACCACTTTTGTTAATGAGGCAAAGTCGGGTTTGTTTCAATGAGGAATATAAACGAAAACGGGCCGACGGGCTTAAGGCACTGTTGAGTTCCTAGAGTAGAGAGTTGTTGAAACCCACTATGAAATGTTTCTGATGATTAAAGATAAATAAATGAATGTTAAGAAGCATCCAAAGTAAATGCTACATGCTTAGTAGGTTTTATTGAAAACAGCCATACCCCCCAAAGAGGCCCTTGTATGTGGTGGTAGGAAGAACACAGCCCATATTTTCAAGATGTATAACCCTTCATTTTCATTGGGAAATAAATTAAAATGCTTATAAATGTTGAATGTTAGAGTTGGTGAACAGCCATCCAACTATATAAAACTATCTGGGCTTTTAGAATTATTTCAAAATTCTCCTTTTGGAAAGTCCGAAAAACTGGTGTTGACTCAGGAAAGAGTAAGACCTCGGCAGCACTGATATCACCAAGTACTTGAATGGGAACTTTGGAAAGTAGGTGGTCAGATTGACATTTTTTTTTAATGAGCCTTATTGCAAAGGCTTGGATTTCTGGCAAATGTACCCCAGGATGGAACTGGCTTTATAAACGGTCTCAGAGTTTTCTCAGTAACCAAGTCATGCTGAAACGGTAGGCACGAGATACAGAGATCCATCTACAGCCTATCCCGCAGCATCCCAGGTTTGTCTGTCCTGAGAGAGAATACATTTGCCTATAAAGAACAGGGAAGATACGCCAATCTTATGTGGTATCTTAAAGCCATCAGACGATGTCACCCCATGGATGAATGAGAATTTACACGGACGTTCTCTCTAGGAATGAAAGAAATCTTAGAAAAAAAAATATTTTGAAAATTACTTCAAACCAGGTGGTTTTATGGCAGAAACTGGATCTATACCTTTAAGGTCATTGAGTTTGTGAACAATACATCAAACATTAGTGGCATAAGCAGAGTCTGTGGACTTAATTTCCTTAATTAACCTTAATCGTGTCCTGTGCTTCTCTATTTCAGATGCCAACACCAATCTTACCTTCATTTCGTAGACTGGAAACATTACCTGGTATGCCGAGAAATGTTTACAAAGATACTCCTTTTAAAGGACTAGGCCACCTAGAATATTACCAGCTCTTACTACCGTGTCTAAAAGTGACAGTTTACAGAGGTGGGAACATGGACTGAAAGGGACTCTCGGCACCAATGCATTAATATGTCGTGGTGGTAGTGCTTAAGAAATATCAGCCTTGTCCCTAAACTGATGGAAAGAGGGGTTCCAGGCTGACAATGACGCTCCCGCGGTGGAAAAAGCTACAATTGTTAGCACAGTTCCGGTAAACAGCACACTGACCTCCCATGCTAATTAGCTGTGGTCCCGCTCGCCCGGGCTGTGCAGTAGTACTCTAATCAGAGATGATTGTCGTCAGGTATCACGGATGCCTCTCTCGTGGCTCAGCCCAGGCAGGCGCCGGGTGTGGCTTAGAGAAGGGGGCGCGAGAAACTGTGCAGAGCCCTGGGTCTCCGGGTGCCTCAGCTGCTGCTTGCAGGCAGCTCGTCATTTTTCTGCCTGCAGAAAGAAAGAAACAAGGTTAGGCAAGAGGGGGTATCCTACCTGTCGAGCACTCCAGGAGGCAGTGATGCAGTCAGTTTGAAGGGAGAGACTTCAGAGCGAAAACCCGGCAACTGAAGCTACTTGGGGCCTCTTTATTTTTCCAGCTGGGATGTTTGGAGATGACAAACGCTAGTTCTTTCAATTCGTTACGGATTTTTGAATGGGTGTCTGAGTGGGCTGAAGGAACAGGCCTACAGATTTACAAGCTGCAGTCAAGGATGTGGTAAGAAAAATAAAGCCGCATGCCAAGAGGTGTGACTTGAGCCCTAATGTGGGAACCCGATAACCCTGTGATCTTCATCCCCCTCCCAGACAGCAACACCCTTTCCCTTCACCCCAACAGCCTCAAGTCCTCCTCCACTCCCTGCCCGACATCTTGCCCTCAGTACTCAGTAACTGAACCCCCTCCCTGGGATTACTGGAAATCCTCTGCACTAAGGAACTTGACTTCTGGGGGGGGGGGGGGGGATCAGCTCCCACTGTGCTAGAATGCCCACTTCCACAGGGCACAGGGCCCCTTTCTCTCTCTCTCTCTCTCTCTCTCTCTCTCTCTCTCTCTCTCTCTCTCTCTCTCCCTTTCTCTCTCTCTCTCTCTCTCTCTCTCTCTCTCTCTCTCTCTCTCTCTCTCTCTCTCTCCTTCTTCCCCAGTTGCTCTATCTGTGGTCTTGTGCTCCACTTGAGTCCTTCATCAGGTGTTGTCGGGAACACTGAAGAAGAGGCTTCCTGACCAATCCTGTCTGTCTAGTCCTCAACTGCTGTCTGCCGTGCAGACAACCCCGCCCACACCATTGCTCCACCCACCAAGCCCACCTTGAGCACTCCCTCTGAAGCGCCTGTTTACTCAACATTTTCATACAAACATTCTTTGGGCAAGATCTACCTAACTTTCTCCAACTATGAGCCCGCCCGCCCCGTGCCCCTGCCTCTCCTGAGATGCAACCCCTTTCACGGTGCCCCTGTGGCCTTGCCACCCAGTGACTTCCGTCTCCACTTTGCCCATCCAAGTGGGAAACTAGAACCTACCCTTCTCATCTTACCCCCCAAACCATGTCTCTGTCTTTGTCTTTTCACCCCATCTCTCCACCTCTGCCTTCCTAAAGGTTTTTGTCTGTCCTTACCGGGCTAATTCTTGTCTCAAATTCGTCCTTCATCTTGTAATCAGCCTGATCTCTCTACAAGTCAAAGCCAATCGCCTTATTCTTCTTTTCAAATTTTGCAGAGAAGCTAGACATGGTGTCACATGTCTATAATCCTAGCATTCCAGAGGCTGAGGCAGGAGAAGGTTCACCTGAACTATATAAGCAATTTCCAGGCCAGATTAGGTTACAAATGGAGACCATGTCCCAAATAAAACCAAGCAAAACATTTCACCAGATCCTGGGAAAGCCTAGCACATGCAAAGCTCTCTAGACTGGATGCCAGCTTCCTTCCCTGGACCTGCCTAGACCCCCTCCCCACACTGTACCCCTTGTCCTCATCTCACCACCCCACTCTGAGCACACACAAATATTTACACAGACAGAGAATGTTCTCCTTGCTTCTCCAGGCTCAGATCAAACTGCCTTCCTAGGACAACGTCCCTGATATTTCTAACAGAAGAAAATGCTACTTCCTATGTGCTCCCAGGATCACATTGAAAAAACATTCTTTTACGTTTGTGCATTTTGCCTGCAGGGATGTCTGCGCACCGTGTACACACCAAGTGCTTCCAGGGTCTGGAAGAAGGCGTCAGATCCTCTGGAACTGGAGCTTCAGATGGTTATGAGCCATTATATAGGTGCTGAGAACCGTACCCTGGTCCTCTGGAAGACCAGCCAGCTGATCCTATCGCCAGCTGAACCTATCGCCAGCCCCCATCTGAGCATCACATTTTCATGTTTCTGTCATAGATCTAATTATATAGCCATGAATGTGGACCCATTTGTCCATTGCACTGGACTCTGGAGAAGGCCAAGGAATGTCTACCTTTGCAGCTTCTCATTTGGCTGAGAGCTTGGCCCACAGTAGACCCCTAGATACCTATTGCACAAATTAATGAGCGCATGTAAGAATAAGTGAATGAGGATAAATCTTATAGTTTCATGTCTTACAGATGGAGGAAGAAATGAGGCTCAAAGGTCAGGATGGGAAGCCAAGAATCACTTTGTGTACCAGAGTCACACTGCCAGCGCTGTGTGCAAACGTGGTCTCGGGGCTTTTCTGCTTTGCAGTTTAGGCCAAAGTAAACTTAAGAGAGAGCATGAGGGGTATTCCTACTACTTTATGGTTAAAATCAAATGGAGGTTTTCACCCAAACTTGACTCGGCTAATTATGGTGCTAACGGTGCTGAGGTTTTGGCTTCTCCGTGTTCCTCCGCCTTCGGGCTGCCGTCAATTCCTCACCTATGACAGGTCCCCTTGTAATAGGCAGGTCTCCGCTCATGAGGCACCGGAAAGCGGGGAGCTTGAGGTGGCGTTTAGACGGCTGGTGCAGAATGGATGGAATCCTTGCCTGCGAAGTTTGGGGGGGGGGGGGAAACATGTGGCCAGAAAACTTGGTTTGCAAATAAACATTTTCACAACCTACTTATTTGTGAGATGCAGCGCTTTTTACCAGAGGAGCTGAGTGTTTGCACCTCGGGTCATTGTGGTACTGAGTAGGCAGCCTCAGCCGCACACAATAAAGAATGTGTATTGGAGCCAGGGAGGATGTGGGAGACATGGTTGAATTAAAACTTCTAAATGCTTGTAAATGATATTGAAGGCTGTTTTCCAGCATTTAATTAGGTGAAATATAAGGGTCTTTTTATTTTAAAAACATTTTGGAGTTTTGGTGTTTGGGGGGTGAATAAGGAGGAAGTACAGGGAAAAATTCATGCCCCCCAGCGTTGGCACTGAAAACATAGAGGTCTTGTATGTTCTGCCCCTCCCACCCCACCACTACCACTGGTTCCCCAGGGTGGTTTACTATTTTTCAGGCCCTTATTTGAACTTTACTTTGCCAACTCTCTGGAATTACAAGGAATACAAAATTATCTAGCAAGGTGACAGATGCGGACTAATTTAAGTTTGACCATTTTCTGGGCTCATCAAAAAAAACTGTATGGTCTTAAATCATGCATTCTTACAGCCACAATGATGACCGAGGTAGACCACTAAAGACTGTTTTTAATATATTTATTTTAAAGACTCTTGGTTTGAGTGTGGGTTCAGAAGTTTAATGAAAGTATAATCTGTTATTTTTACTAGGAAGCCTTTATTTTTCTTTTAAGGAAACTCCATGGCATGTTTTAGAAGAACAGGAACAAGGACTAGAATAGGTAGAACTCAGTGGGAGAACGCTTGACTTGTATGCACAAGGAAGCCATGGGGTTAATGCCCAGGAGTGGAGAGTCAGAGGGAAAGAAAGAAAAAAAGAAGATAATAATAAGTAATAATAATCTAAGTTATCAAGTGTTAGTCCAGTTTATACTTTACAGAATGCACCTCTTATGATCTCAATGTCACTTATTAGCCTCACAATCCAGAAAGAACCTTCTCATAGGCACATAGATAGGTTAGATGCAGGCATAAACATTAGATATAATCACACACTCATACATATAGTCACATTCGGACCATAGATCAGACATATAAGGTTGACAGATAAGTATCATTTCAAGCCAGAGAACTGAGGTTCAGCCAGATGCAATGACTTTCCTAGGAGTTAAGCAAGTTCCCTTAACTCACAAAGCACCGGACCCCCACCCTTTCGGCCTGGGTGAGCGGAAGGCTGGGTGGTTCAGAGCAGAGCCTGGATTCCCGGAACAGGTGAGACTGTACATATTTAAGACTGTTCTGAAGCTGCATTTCTGGTCCCAGAGCCTGATTTAAAAAAAGCAAATCAGCCTTGGCTATTAGCTGAGTAAATGAAAGTGTTAATTAAGCTCCGCCCCCTGACCCGCAAGCCTGTAAATCACCAACATACCTGAGGAATGCGGGCAGCGGGCAACTGGATTTGTGTACAAGGGTGGAGTCACATTTGTTCAGCCTGGGGACTGTAAGGTGGCAAGGCTTTAATGTTAAAAGGAGCAGAGGAGGAAAAACAAAACGGAGAAAGAAATGACCTGAAAAAAAAAAAAAGAAAAGAAAACCCGAAAGAAGGCCGACAGGGAGAGAGGCTGAATTCTGTTCACTAATTGGCTGCCACTCTGAAGGTGTACGTTAACTAGGGCAGGGTTTGGAAAGTTGCCAAATTATTCTGGCGGTCTTGACTTTTAGATGACTGCCTGTGTGAGTGTGTGAGTGTGTGTGTGTGTGTGTGTCTGTCTGTCTGTCTGTCTGTCTACGCAATATTAGTAGATGAAAAGAGAGTGTTTAGGCTGTACACACATTCTATAATGTACATGTTTCCCCATACACATACAAGTGCTCTCACTGGGCTTCGCATTTAACACAGAAGGCTAAACCAAAGATATGGCCAAAGAGAGCAGAGGAAATATAGATACTGTGGAGGAGGAGCAGTCTGCAATATTAAATAATTAGAATAATGAAAGCTCAAATATACAAAGAGCCCTGGTAAACTTGGAAAGTGTAGGGAGATTACACTACCGTTGAAATCAGATTCTAAACATTTGCTGAAATACGAATGCTACTTAAAGGACTTTGTTTAAAAATCCTTTGAAAAAAAAATCAGGACAAGAAACAAAAGAGCCCAACTTCTAAAGATGCTGGCCACATCATGATCTGCTTCCAACAGAAAAAAATCCACCTTAAGAAAGGTCCAGAGAGCGCGGGAGAAAGCACACACAGTAGGAGGAAGTTGGGAGTGTGGGTGTCAGGCTGTCAGGAGCCTGACAGCTATGGTAACTACCCTCTAATCCAGCCAGCTCCAGCCATGCTCTCAGCTGACACCTCCAGGACTGACTGACAGCTGAGAAGCAGGCACTTTTTACAGGCTCAAGTGACATCCAGTCTATTAAGGCTGACAAGCACAGAGCAGAGACTTGCCCTGAATGGTTTGGTACCGAAGCCTAGTAAAGGGGTTATTTGAAAGGTCTTAGATAAAGTGTCAGACTCCAGCTCAGATGATAACAATATTGTAATGATGGTACTGGACAATGAAGGGTGATGATTGCCCCTCCAGGCCGGGAAGACTGGAGGCGGTGGGGAAAGGCAGGAGGAAGCATGCCTAGGGTGATTTGCAGAAGGCCAGGGTGCAAGCAAGCGTTCAAGGAATTTCCTTCCTTAGGCAGGATGGTCCTTTGGGCTCTAGGATGTTGCCTACAGCTGCATATTAACTGTGTCATTTGCATAGGGGATGGTAGGGCAGATACCAGGGATAGAAAACTGGGTCTTAGCTAGGAGCCCCTAAAAGGAATGTTCGCCTTTTTACTTTACACCTCAGTCGTTAAGGGGCACTGCGAACATTCGGCCATCAGGAAATAGGGAACTTGCAGGCTAAGTGAGTGAAGGGCTGTATCAATAGGGCTGTTGCTGTCACACCCAACTCCTGACTGAACCAGTTCCCCAAAACACCCTGACTTATTCAGCAAGATTTTTTTTTCCTAACAAGAGCAAAATTACTTTTCCGAAGTGCCTTTTTCTGTCTTTCTGTGAGAGAGGAAAAGGGCAATCACCACAGTGCTGTTTGAGATTCTCCTGGTGTCATCATACAGGGCCATTTGGGTTCAGCCTGTCCTGAAGTATGTTCACTTTTTGCCTGGAGCGTAGATCAGTTTGGGGACATGTTGGTGACTAAGTGCCTAGTCACGCTGGGATTTGAACCCAGGGCCTGAGGCTGATGTTCTGTTGCCCATGTGCCAGCTGTTGCTACACTGACGTGCTCCTACTCCGGAGAGGGTGCCACAGGGAGCCCCACTCTCCCTCCTGGCTTCCCTGACCTCTCTCTGCTGCCACAAGTCAGCAACAGAAAACCTGAGCCCCTGACGTAGTGGTGCCCCCCCCCAACAGCATTGCACCTCCATCTATTCTGAATGACCACTGTGACTCTTGTGTCTACCTCTACTAGTGGGACTCAGAGCTTTAAATTTTATTTAAAAAAAAAAAAAGTTAACTCTCTTTCTGGAGCTTCAACTTTACTCTTTCAAAAATCTATTCAAACAGAAACCTTCTGGAGTTTTCCCCACTAGAGCTTCCTTGACACCCTACGCACAAACGGGGCTGAAGTCTGAGTGTGCATAGGGAATTTTATTCCTTGAAATGCAAGAACAAGATAAAGGCCAAAAAATGCTACCAATTAACTAAATTTTGTTCTGAGAAATCGGTGTCTTTTTATATTTTTGCTGGTGAAAATGGCTTCAGATTATCCATGAAGACAAAAAAAAGACTAAATTTACTATGTCTTCAAATATTAGAAAAAAATTACAATTATTAATTTTATAACGTTCACCACTGAGGTGCTACAGTAACACACAGAAACACAGTTCCTGCAGTGCTGTGCAGCCACAAACAACAGTGCCCACCAAAGGGGAAACAGAGAGATATGTCCCTACAACTGAGAAAAACAGCAGTCACGCCAAGGCGAACACCTATCAGCAGCTGGGCGGTGGTGGCGCACACCTTTAATCCCAGCACTCGGGAGGCAGAGGCAGGCAGTATACAGCATGAAACAAGAACAAAAATAATATGGGAAGTATACAGGGGCGTTTTTAAAATCTAATATGCTGGGGCTGAAGAGAAGAACAGCTAAGAGCACTTATTGCTTTTTCAGAGGACCAGGGTTCAATTCCCAGCACCCACGTGATGGCTCACAACCATCTGTAACTCCAGTCCCAAAGGTTCTGACTCTCTTCTGGACCCCTCCAGCCTGGTGCACAGCCACACAGGTAACCAACATACCCACACACTTAAAAAAAATAATCTTTAAAAAAACGTGCTAAATTTCTTCAAAGAACACAAAGCATTAAGAAATGGAGAGAGGCGGTATCCCCGCATTGCCAGAGCAGACACAGCCTCGTTAATGTTAAAAAACAATCGGGAGCTGTAGACATTCAGTTTCAAGAGGCCTTGGAGTGGGGTCAAGAAGAGTCAAAATAACCAAACTCTTGAGAAACATCTTGTTCATGATTGCGCGAGCAGAGAAATAGGGCATTTGGGGCCACTAATTGACAGAAGCGAGGAATTTTCTCTGGACAGCACAGAGAAAGAGCAGGTCTGTGAAGGCAATTTACTTTGAGAGTCAAAGCAAACTCTTTTCACCTTTAATTTTTTTTAATTAAAAAAAAAAGTGAGAAGGATCCGGAAGGAAAGAAAATAAAAAGGGAGAGAAGATGAGGGAAGAGAAGAAGAAAGAGGTTCTATAAAAGAGAAAGAAAGCTCAAAAGGAAGATGATGAAGTAAGAATGGACATAATGAAAATGAAAATATCAGTACCAAAACTAACAGACTACAGAGCATTAAAGCACTGGCTGGTGTAAGAGACAAACCCAAACAACCCAAACCTCTCCCTTTCAGTGGGGCACTGGTCATCTTTTGTCTCTCTTATTCTCTAGTGACATCCCAAACAGCAGCAACAGATGGTTATTTGTAAATGCATAAGACACAGAACTGTCACAAGCATAGAGACCATCTGCAGGGAAACCTCAGGCAAAACCACAATGCAGTCAGCAGCAGGAAGGTACAAGTTGCCAGGTATGATGTCAAGAAGGCAGGAGACTGTATGCCCCTGAATAAGCAGACAATCTCATGGCAAACACTCCTGCACTGAAGATGGCCAGTTCAGACTCAGTATCCCCCATTGGTCTTTGGTCAAGGGTATACGAGTAGCTGCACTCCCCTGCTAGAACTTCCAATCAAGCTCTTAAAATATATCTGTCAGTATAATTAGAAAGAAAGACTGAATATTTTCTCCATAATATCAGGAACAAGAAAGGCCTGTCCCCTCGTGGCACTTCCATTTAAAGTTGTACAAGCTGTACCAGCTAGAACAATCAGGCAACAAATGGGTTCCAAGGCATTTACTTGAATGAGAGAGATGCCATAGCTCTTTGCAGAAGGATTGATCTTGTATATAAAAATAAAAAGCTGTATAAGAAATAAAAAGCTAATTATGGCTTATAAATAACCTTAACCATAAGCTTATACAACACAATAGAATGATGAAAATTAATTGTATTTCTATACATTAATAACAAATAATTTGAAACATGAAATTAAGAAACCAGCCTGGCATTAATAGTATCAAACAAAATGATTTTTAATAACTTGAGATTTATACACTTAAACAACATTTAATAAAGTTAAATAAGACCTAAATAAATGGAAAGGCATCCCATGTTCATGGATCAAAATATTGAGTAATTTTTTAAAGGATTTAGTAATGTCAAGAAACAATACTTTCCAATCTAATCTATAGATTCAATGTCATCTCTACTGAGATTCTTGTTTGCAGAAGTTGAAATGCTCATGCTGGTCCTAAAATTCCTCTGGGAATACAAGAGAAGTTAGTCCTGGCAAGGGCGCGCAGAAATTTGTCACCTTCACGTACTGCTGGTGAGGATAAAATGGGGTAGTTGCTGGAGAAAATATTTGGCAATTCCTCAAAAAGTTAAACATAGGTACCACTTGATCCATCAAATTCATTTCTAAGTGCATACCCAAGAAAACCACATGTTCACATAAAAAATACCTTCACAGTCCTCGCCACAATGACTTTATCCTTATCAGTGACCAATGGCAACAGCCCAAATGTCCACTTAATAGATAGATAAATAAAGTGTTGTCTAGTCATACAATAGCCATAAAAAGTGAACTATTAATACATGGATGAAACTTGAAATACTAAGTAAAATAAACTAGTAAATACTACATTTCTATAATTCTATTTTACAAAAACAGCTTTGTTAATAATAACCCTTCTAAGCCTGAGTACCTTTTTACTTGATAATTTAAAGCTCAGTATATTACTGTGATTGAGAAACCCTTTGTAGGGAGTACGCATTCTCTTTAGAGACTTCCCAAGCTCTTATTGACACATGCTAAAAATCAAGATGACCGCATGCAAACTTCATACCATGAGAACGCAGCAGTGGCCATCAGCAGTTTTCACGGCAGCCAAGGCCTGCATACTTTAGCTGTGAGCGTCAGCCTGAGAAGGGGCCTGGCCATCCTCCAGTGAGTTTAACACTCAGCACATTTGTCAAGTGTCTTCCAGAAAGGCCTAGAAGATTTTTGTCAGATCCTAGAGAGAATCAAAGTTAGAAAGCTTTGAGGGGCTTGCCCTAGTAGGTGAGATGGGTATAGATTTTCCTTTCCATGATAAAGGGCAACCATTAAAGTTTCAAGATATTTCCTTTGAAACTCTATAATAGGAATGTCATAAAGCCATGTATGCCTGGGAATTATTCTTTCTGATCGAGCTTTAACAGTGTGGATTGTGGATGATGCTTTAATCCCAACTGAAAAGTTTCTGCAAGAAGAGAGGGAGAGGCAGGAAAGAGTCCACCCGAGAGATGGCTCTCTCATTGATTGGAGCACCATCCACGATAGCCACAGAACCAACCTGCGTCCTCTAACGGTGGTAAGGAAGGAAATGTTGTTTGCCCGCACAAAGGAATCTTATTCAGCCTCTAGAGAAAGAGACATCCTGCCAGGTGTGGCAATGCGGATAAATCTGGAGGACATCGTGCTGTGTAAAATAAGCCAGGCACCAAGAGAAAAGTGCCACGTGATCTCACTAGCGTGTGGAATCCAGTAAAATTGCGCTCCCAGAGGCAGAACGAATGGTGGTTACCAGAGGCTGGGCGAGACACCCAGTGCTGGCCAAAGACCCAAAGTTCCAGACGAAAAGACTTGACAGGCATCGCGGAGTAGAATAAGATACTGTATAATCGTCTGTGCATGTCCCCAAACAACTGAGAGGGCAAATTTCAGGCAAGCGCGAGGTGACGGACGTGTTCACTAGCTTGATTTAATTATTCCACACCAGAGAGTGGGCATGCGACAGAACGTCACATAGTACCTCGTAAATGTGCACAGTTCTGATTCATTGATTAAAATATGAATAGTAATTTTAATGGTGATAATAATACCTACTTCGTGTAATTACTATGGAGATTAAAAGAAGGAAAATGAAGTTCTCAGCAGAGTGCTTGGAATGGCTTTATAACTGCTCAGATCCATTAGTTCCCTCCTCCCCCCAATTAATTTGTTTATACCAAAAAATAATAAAAACCTGAATGTCTTTTGAATTTTGAAGAGTTTTTAGATAGTCATAAATTAATATTTTTTTAACAAATACGGAGTAGATTTAGAGTAACTCAAAGTACTGCAATGTTACTAGAACCCGAAAACTTTGATATTTATCAGCGTTGCCTATTAAATCAAATATCAATTAACCCATCAGATCTATTTTCTCTGAGCTCACTTTTTTACCATCTTCTGTGTGCAGTTTAGATTTGCAGCATAATGATGTTGGTTCTTCCGGTACTGGATTCAGAGTGATCCAAGGTCTATGGACCCTTGGAACATAATGCAAAATTCATTAGCATTTTGGCTGAAGCTCCTCTCTCACACAGTGCCAGGAGGTTAATACCATCTTTGCTTCCAGCCACTATGAATATTTATTGGCACATCAAGTCAGACCGAATGACATAGAACTAAAGATAATACAAATTCTCTCAGTATCCCACCCTGTCTGTAGTATAATTTTCTATCCCAGAGTCTGCACTTCTCGGGAGAAAATTCGACAGGAAAAGATCCTGTGGCATCTGAGTTGGTACAATACGCTATTGCATGTCAAGGTCAATCCCCAGTGCTTCTCTTTTGATCATTTCAGTCGTGACCTTGTCCCCGGTTTTTGTTCTATTACGAAGCTGCTTCACTCGCTCTGGAGACAAGCCTGGCCCCATTTTTCACTCTTCAGATTACACTCTCTTGATTTCCCATTCACCAGGATAGCAGGAATCCAGGGTGTTTTTAGGGGTATCCTTCTAGAGCCCCATCACTCCCTCATTCTAGAGAGGCCCAACCTGATTCTAGTTGACTTGCAGAGAACAAGCCACAAGATGCCAGCTGTTGTAGGTGCCACCCGGCCTGCTGGTTCCTGAAGGTACAGCGGCCCCCTTGCTGTCCTGGTTTTGTGGACAGGCTTCACAGACAATGGCACAGCTTCACGCTGACGTGTTCAGGGTTTAGTCTCAAAGCTGTTCCACACTGCGCCAGACTCAGCAGTTCTTTTTTTTTTTTTTTTTTTTTTTTTTTTTCGAGACAGGGTTTCTCTGTGGTTTTGGAGCCTGTCCTGGAACTAGCTCTTGTAGACCAGGCTGGTCTCGAACTCACTGAGATCCTCCTGCCTCTGCCTCCCGAGTGCTGGGATTAAAGGCGTGCGCCACCACAGCCCAGCCGACTCAGCAGTTCTTTAGGTTGGCCTAGGTGCTGTTATTAAACAAGAGGACCACTTGAGGGAAAACCGCTTAAACGAATTTTGTTTTCTTCTGTAATGAGAAGTCTAGAAATTGTAGTTGGCAGATACTTGTTTAATAGGTCAAAATGGCAGATCAGAGTTAGGGAGATGGCTCAGGGGGTAAAGGCATCTGCTGCAAGCCTGGCGGCCTGGGGTAGATCTCTGGACCCTCAGTAGAAGAGAACCCACTCCTGCAACTGTTCTCTGACCTCCATATGAGGGCCATAGCACACATGCACCCCCACCCCACATACATACATACATACATACACACACATACATACATACACACACATACACATATATACGCATATACACATATACACACATACACACATACATACACACACATATACGCATATACACATATACACACATACATATATACATACATACATACATACATACGCACATACATACAAAAATGTAACAATGTGACCAAACCAAGGACTAACTTCTCTTGGTGTTTGTTTCTCAGTCACAGGTGGTAGCTGCATATCTAGTTACTATGTCACTAGAAGAAAAGCAAAGAAGAAAACAGCCAGAAGAAGGAAGCGCTGCGCCGGTGCTGATTTTGGGAAACATATACGGTTCCAGACACCCTCGGCCAATGCTGGTTTATAGTCCGTGGGTGAGAGTCTGAGACTCTGAAGTATGTCGACAATCTAGATTTTAATTTCCAGGAGAAGCTGGACAAGGCTGTAGAGACAATTACTGGCTGAATCCAGCTGGGGCAGACAGGTACAGATGGGACAAAGGCAGCCACAATGAGGATGAAAGCTGGCGAGGCGAAAACAGAATCTGCCATGCTCTTTCAGAGAAGGCAGCAATGGAGGGGCACAGGTCAGGCGCCACAACTTATCCCTTTAGTAGCCTCCTAAAAGGGCTAATAAACTTCGCAAGACAAAATAGACCGACTGTCAAGAGTGACAAGTCCCCAAATAATACTCGGCGTTGTGACTCCGTGAACCTGTCTCTGACCTTAGACTCCTTTTCAGGAAGCCAGGACTGGCGGAATAAGAACTCGCTGAGCCCTGGAGTGATTTTCACTCAAAAATTTTGTCAAAATATTTTATTTGAGATTTTTCCTGGTTTTGTCCCACGCTTTTTTGCTAGTATCAAGTCAAACAAAACATTCCATCACTTTATATGAAAAAGCACTTTCGTGGCATAAACAGGGGAGGCCTGGGGCAGGGAGGCACACGCCGGCTCTGAAATCCTATCAGAGACATTGGTGAGTGACTTGATTTCCATGAGAGCTGTAGTCAGTCCTTGAGAGCCCCTTTTACATGGGTATCCTATTATTTAACAGGCACTTTAAATTGAGACCAGCATCCTGATTCTCAAGCCGCACGGCTTTTATTGGAAGTCTCTGCCACGTTTAAACATCTTTAATACATTTTAAAAATAGAATTGTAAAAGGCAGGGACCAGACTTCAAAGCATAGACATGTTGGCCAGAATTGCAGAGCTGGCGACAGTTTTCACTGGTTGTAAAGTTCGGGAGCCTCTTTCAATCTGCAGAACAATTGAGGAGGAAGGGGTCCAGCGAGCGTTCAGGATTGGCCTGAACAAACCAGGTGTGGGGAAGAGAGTGTGCAGGAAGGGAACCAGTTAGCAAAGGCCAGAAATAATCACAGTCACCAACCAGAGGGATCTGGCCCCGAGATGAGCTAGAAACCAGCCCAAAACAAAAGCAAAGAAGGGCTCAGGAGGAAGGTCAGCTGCTCTCTCCCAGCTCCGGCCCCGGCCCCTCTTGTAGCTCATCAGCCCACACCTCTGTACTGAGGAGTCTACAGATGCGCTCTACATAATAGAAAGCCTGGTCACTTTCTCTTTTAGTTTCCATTGAGCTTTCTGTGGATGATTTTTACACTCAAGCATCATTATTTCGCTTGTTGAACTCCTTCCTTGAAAAAGAAAACATGAGCCTCATTGTCTTCATCTCCTGTCTGCGTCACATTAGATACAGGCTTCACGTGGCAGGTTCTGGTTTGGAGAAGTTACCGAGGAAGGCCGAGTGTCCAGAATCTGGACACAGCGGCTCACAAATGTGCTCCCTAGACAGCAGCATTAGTATCGCTTGATGGGAACCTGCCTTGAAGGGTGAGTGGGCAAACTGGAAACCCAGGAGTGTGATGCTATCCTTCCTGTCTAGAGGTGGGCAGGCTAGGACTCAGGAAGAGCGGGTATATTAGCTCAACATGGAACATGAAGTGTCTCTGCTGGGTGACAAGTTGGAAGGAGCATCAACGATTTGCATTTTTAACACACCTTTCTGGTCGTTCTGAGGTACATTAAAGCCCAGTAATTGCTGGCTATGGTGGCCCATGCTTGTGATCTGAGCACTTGGAAGTGGAGGCAGGAGAATCAGGAGTTCAAAGCTATGCTTAGCCACTTCGCAAGTCAGAAATCAGCTTGAATTACCCTGTCTCAAGACACATGCATCCTACACAAATAGAAATGTTCAAAACTCAGGACCTAACCGTCTCAACCTCACCTGCAAAATAAGTGGTAACAGCTCAGAGGGCTGATCACAGTCTGCACTAGAGGACACAAGCATTGTTTACTCCAGACCTCATACATAAAATCACTCTGTGAATGCTATATTTTGGATTTTGGGTATTTCCAATACTGGCTTCATCCCATGGTTTATTTGTCTTTCCAGATTGGACCAGGTGAACCCTATGCTTACAGAGTCCCTGGAAGTGAGTCAAAAGCCAGGCGCTAATGAAATCCTCCCTTTTCTACAAGGGCTTGTCCTTTCCTCCCACAGCAGGCTCTGTGGATGATGGGGAGAAATCGTGGCCCTCAGCAAGCTGGCAGGAAAGCTCCTCTAAGCTCGGCAGCTGAGGAGAAGGCTGAAGAGGAAAAGCCCTCCATCAAGAATGCAGAGAAATCATGCATTTCTGAGGCCTCATCTTCCTATAGCCAATTAAGTCATTTAAAGTTTTCCAGTTGGTAGCCTCTTAACTGAATCACAATATTTTAAAATTTTTTCAACAAACCAGATCCCTTGTTCATTTACTTTTACCGGAGAGCTACATCCCCCTACCTGCAAACACACACACACACACACACACACACACACACACACACACATTTACACGCCTACAGTTCACTCTCTCATGTCTATAAGCAACAAAGAAGCCACAATTCTCAAGGGCTGCATGTGCTCAAACCAGTGCTCGCTAGGCAAGCACACCAAGTACCTAAACGGCTTCTCTGGTGTTGGGAGCAGTGAGACCCCAGATCCTGAATTTCTTGTAATCCCCTGATCTGAGTGCCTACAGCTGCTCTGAGCACAAGACCTTCAGGAGTTCCTGATGGCAGGAGAGTGGTTTCTGGTGGGTTTGGCTGGGGCGTGGCTATCTCTATATAATCTGCCCCTGAACACAATAAAGGGGGCATTCTTGGGGAATTCAAGGATGACCCGTGTCGCTGTCTCTCTGTCTGTGTGTGTCTGTGTATTTTAACCTCCTGCCCCTTGCCCGAAGCTCAGTAACTGGGTGCCAGTGCACAGAGCGCGGACATGGGGGCGCGGTAGGCGGCACTCTGGGCCTGAAAGCTACCACCACATAACACTCCTGGTGGGCTCTGCTCCACAACACAGCGCTGTGGAAAGAACCCACCCTCTGGCACTTCGGGCCAATAAAAACCCAGTCCTCTCAGTCACAAATAAATAATGCTTTGAAAATTATTGTTATTACTGGTTTTTTAATAAGTCTGCCTTGCCCCAGTGCCCCCTCCCACGTGTTCCCATTTGTTTTCCTGTGGGGGCCAGGTCTTTGACGCCATGTCTCCCTGAGCAGGGGAAGATATAGCACCTTCTCTGCCTGACTGACCCTCCCTGGAGGGACCTGGTAGGGGTGAGCTACCCCTGGTGGGACTTTTCTCATTAGCCCTGCGGGCAGCCAGCATCACAGCCGAGCTAGCCTTACGGTCTAGGCAGAGAACCCCAACGATTTTGTGAGATGTATTAAAGGTGGTCAGATGTGACAACTCGTTTGTTGTCCCAGGCGTGGTTCGGAGGCCGGCAGAAGTGGGAGGGGCTGGCTCGACTTCCCAGCAAATGACTGGGGGCAACAGCCAGGGAGCCACAGAAACCCAATCCTTGCCTTCACCATGAAGCAGCCTTTGTTGGCTAGTAGCCACTTAAAACAAATATTGTAAGCAAGCTTGAAATGGCACCAGCCAAACAAACGTTACAAGAGTAATAAATGCCAGAATATCATTCTTACAACAGAATATTTTGAAGTCACTTCGATGGTACGGGATATATAAAAATGACTGAACAAGACACCCTGCTCTTAATATAATTCAATATGAGAAGGAAGTCATATGCACAAGAAACAGCACGGAAAGCAGAAGTTCGCAACGAACCGTGAGTGGTATGAGCAGAAACATCTGGGCAGATGTGACCTCTGCCTGGTGCAGCTCAGGCAATTGTTCCTACAAAGAAGGCATTTAAAGGAAATTTGGGAGGAAAGGACAAAAATGTAGGACCTCCCTGGGTTCCTCCCGGCAATCCCTGCCCTCCCGTATCCCCTCTGCTTTCCAGAAAGAGCCTGCCTCCGAATCTAGAACCTGCCAATATCACGCTGCCCTGTCCAGCCTTCCTTTAGGATACCGAAGGGAGCTCCACCAGGGGATGTTTGGGATTTATGAGTCTTGTTTGTTTTTGTTTTTGTTTTTCAAGACAGGGCTTCTCTGCGTAGCAGTCTTAACTGACCTGGAACTCACTTTGTAGGCCAGGCTGGCCTTGAATTCACAGAGATCCTCCCGCCTCTGCCTCTCTAATGCTGGGATTAAGGGAGTAAGCCACCATCGCCTGGCTCAGAGTCTTGATTTATGTCTACATACTATGTCTTTTTTTCTGCTTTATAAATAGACCCAAAGGTATGGTACTTTGAGTAATGGCTGCTGTCTTGGTTATCAACCACAGAGGATGTAGTTTTATTTTTCTTGCTGCGAGATGAGGCAGGCGGTACAGTCATATGTCCCTCCCTTCCTTTTTTCTTTCTTTTCTGAGCTCTGCTAGCATCTTTTAGAGATTAATGACATCTGGAAGAAAGTAAGAGAATCACAGAGAAACCGCTCTGTCGACAGAATGCCATGCACTGTGACCTGCAGCCAAGTGTATCCTGGGTCATATACAAAGAGGAAGGAAACCTATCAGATGAGAACAGAAGAAGCTAAGCAAAGAGGCAAGACCAAAGTTGTGCAAAGTTTTCGAATGACAATCTTGAGTAAAATTCATGCCCTGGAGCAAACATTCCAATGGTTCACATCAGTGAGATCTCATGGAAATGGCAGCCAAGATTGGGAAAGTGATGTTTTCTTGGCAAGACCTTCAGCAAGAGCTGAAGAGATGGCTCCACAGCTAAGAGCACTTGCTGCTTTTGAGGACTTGGTTTTGGTTCCCAGAACCCACATGTGACTCACAACCATGTGTACGTCTTCTGGCCTCCACACCTCTGCAAGCATGTGGTGTACATACAAATATGCAGCTAAATACTCATAACCACACATTTAAAATAAATCTTTAGAAAACCTTTAGCAAATGTATCTAAAACTTTACTTCTTTGTCTCAACTTTCTTTATAAATATTTGGACATAAATTCCAAATCCTGCTAGTTGGTGTGACAGTAAACATAGTAACATTTAGAATGATCAAAAATGGTATTATTTGCATTCTTCTACATGTTGATATCCAGTTATGTCAGCACCAATTGTTGAATATGCTTTTTCCCCCATTTTATATCTTTAGCTCTTTTGTCAAAAATCAGGAGATCGTAGGTGTGTGGACTGATATCCAGGTCTTCAATTCGGTTCCATTGGTCCTCCTGTCTATTTTTATGCCAATACCAGGCTGTTTTCAGTACTGTAGCTCTGTAGTAGAGTTTGAAATCAGGGATTGTGATGCCTCCAGAAGTTCCTTTATTGTACAGAATTGTTTTGGCTATCCTGGGTTTTTGGCTTTTCCATATCAAGTTGAGTATGTTCTTTCAAGTTCTGTGAAGACTTTTGCTGGGATTTTGAAAGGCATTGCATTGAAGCTTAAGACTGATTACTTTTGGTAAGATTGTCATTTTTACTATGTTTATTCTATCTATCTACCCAAAAGTTTTGGAAATTTTCCCATTTTCTGGTGTCTTCTTCAATGTCTTTCTTCAAAGACTTAAAGTTCTTGTCATACAAGTCTTTCACTTGTTTGGTTAGAGTTACTCCAGGATATTTTATGTTATTTGTGGCTGTCGTGAAGGATGATGTTTCTCTGATTTCTTTCTCAGCCTATTTATCATCTGCTACTGATTTTTTGAGTTAATTTTGTATCCTGCTACATTACTGGAGGTGTTTGTAAGTTGTAGAAGTTGCTGGATAGAATTTTTGGGGTCACTTATGTAAACTATCATATCATCAGCAAATAGTGAGTGTTTGACTTCTTCTTTTTCTATTTATTTCCCCTTGATCTTTTGTTGTCTTATTATTCTAACTAGAACTTTAAGTACTATATTGAATAGATATTGAGAGAGTGGACAATCTTGTTTTGTTCCTAATTTCATTGGGATCTCTGTGAGTTTCTCTCCATTTAGTTTGTTGTTGACTGTCGGCTTGCTGTATACTGCTTTTAATATGTTTAGGTATTTTCCTTGTATCCCTGCTGACTCCAAGACTTTTATCATAAATGGGTGTTGAGTTTTATTGAAGGTTTTTTTCAGCATCTAATGAGATGATCATGTTGGGTTTTTTCTTTCAGTTTGTTTAAATGATGGCTTACATGGACAGATTTTCTTATGTTGAACCTATTAGCATGCACAAAACTCCAGTCCAACTGGATCAAAGATCACAATATAAAACCAACCACACTGACCTCATAGAAGAGAAAGTGGGAAGTACACTTGATCACATTGACACAGGAGACCACTTCCTAAATATAACACCAGTAGCACAGACACTGAGAGAAACAATTAATAAATGGGACCTCCTGAAACTGAGAAGCTTCTGTAAAGCAAATGATATGGTCAACAAGACAAAACAGCAGCCTAAAAATGGAAAAAGATCTTCACCAAACCCACATGGGACAGATGACTGACTTCCAAAATATACAAAGAACTCAAGAAACTTGACATTAAAAAACAAATAATTCAATAAAAATAGGGTACAGACCTAAACAGAAAACTATCAACAGAAGAATCTAAAATGGCTGAAAGATACTTAAGGAAATGCTCAACATCCTTAGCCATCAGAGAAATGTAAATCAAAACAACTCTGAGATTCCATCTTATACCTGTCAGAATGGCCAAGATCAAAAACATTGATGACAGCTTATGCTGGAAAGGATGTGGGGTAAGGGAAATCCTCCTCCATTGCTGGTGGGAGTACAAACTTGTACAGTCATTTTGGAAGTCAATATGATGATTTCTCAAGAAATTAGGAAACAATCTACCCCAAGACTCAGCAATACCACTTTGGGGTATATACCTAAAGGAAGTTCATTCATACCACAAGGACGTGTGCTCAGCTATGTTCAGAGCAGCACTGTTTGTCATAGCCTATAAACAACCTAGATGCCCCTCAACCAAAGAATGGATAAAGAAAATGTGGTATATTTACACAATGAAGTACTCCTCAGCGGTAAAAATGATGACATCGTGAAATTTGCAGACTATATAGAAAAAACATATTGAGTGAGATAATCCAGACCCACAAAGACAACAATAATATGTACTCACTCATAAGTGGCTTTTAGACATAAAGCAAAGAAAAACCAGAGAACCTAGACAACAAAGAGGACCCTAAGAGAGACATACATGGATCTAAATAGGAAGGAGAAAAAGACAAGAACTCCTGAGTAAGTCGGGGGTGTGAGCATCACAGGAGAGAGCAGAAGGTGAGAGAGCAGGAAGGGAGGGGAACAGAGAAAAACAGAGTGCAATTTAAAAAAATGGTGTTACTGTGCGGATTTTCATTTATTGTCATTTGTGTCAACTCATTGTCTGTGAAAATTTTAATTAGGAAGCTTAACACTGCTCCAGCTAGTACTCTCAATGGCAATGGCACATCACGGCACGTACATAGATCCAAACAGCTTTTTTTTTCTTTTCATTTTTCTTGACCTGTGTCATCTTCTACAGTGGTCGAATTTCACAGAGGTAAAAATAAACTTGATTCACAGGATTAAATGGCAATTGCTTCTATTGTTTTTCTTTCTCTCAGAACACCGTAGATATGTATAAAATGTGTGTATAGATATGTATAAAATACCACGTGTCATGACTTGAATGTGGCATGTTCCCCTATAGGCTTATGTGTTTGAGCACTTTCAGCCTACCTAGTTGGTGGCATCCTTTAAAGAGGCTGCAGACAATTTTGGGCATGAGACCTAGACAGCAGGTGCAAGACCACAAGGCCTTAGGACCAGGGCTTACGGGTTAGAGCCCAATGGGTTCCAGCTAAGTCTGTCTGCTTGTTGGCTGGCATCATGTGACAAGCAGCTGCCACATGTTCTCAATACCATGGAGCCAGCTGCCACTATGCCCTCTCTGCGATGCTGGACTGTAGCCCCTCAAACCGTGAGTCAAAATTAATCCTCCCTGCGTTGGCTGTTTGCCAGGTACTTGGTCACAGCAGTGAGTGTACAGTGATCATACTAAGTGTATGGGATAATGGAGAATCATTACCGTATTTGCGACAAACCAAGTTTCAGAGAGTTCCTATGGGGACGGAGGAAGAAACTGCTGATGCTGGCAAGCTCTTCCGTGCTTGAATTTTGACACGAAATCAAATATGTCTAAGTTTGAAGGGAAAGTCTAAGGAGAAATAACCCCTGGCCTCTCTTCTACTGTTCCACAGTAATTGCTTCCCTGTAAAGTGCTCACAAACACGAGCTTCGCAAGGAAGAGTTTAAAATGAGGCTTCTCTCTGGGATGAATGTGCGTTTGTTAAAAAATCAGCTGCCCATCACCCAAACCACAGAAAGAATCATGGCGAAAGCCATGCTCGATTCCCTTATGTTCTCAAATAAAGCTGGTTGCTATAATGGTTATATTGCTGAGAAACCTGTAACTAAATTCACGAGTCCTCAGGAGTCTCCTCATGTTAATTCATGATCTTGGAGCTCTGTTCCTCCTCCGTGAGTCCAGCATTTCACAGTGAACGGTACCTGCAGAACTTCCCCTGCTAGTAGCTCCGAGCTTCTTTTTACTTTTAAATACACTCCTTCTCATTCAGTAGAATATTTTTAGACATTAAAATTAGAAGTTTTTTTTTAAGAAGGTAAGAACAAAGAAAAATACTAACCTCACACAAATGCATGTCTTATAGAATCTATGGTGTTATAGAAAGTCAATGTAAAAAAATGGTTAAATGAATTTCAACAAAAACTGAATTAATTTTAGTGGTCAGGCCTAAAAGATGGATTGGAGATAATTTTTAAAGTTTTTTTATTCCCATAATTCCATGAAACATATAAAACAGGTTGTGATTTAAAAAAATATTTTCATGTGTGAGAAAGATGGCTCAGTGATTAAGATCGCAGAAAGTCCTGCTCTTACAAAGGACCTGAGTTTGATTCCCAGCACCCATTTCAAGTGGCTCACAGTCACCTGTAACTCCAGTTCCAGAAATCTGACACCTCTGGCCTCTATGAGCACCTGGACACATATGCGGGCACACATACACAATTAAAGAAATAAATGTTTAAAAATATTATCAGGAAACTCAATACCAATACAGCTATTCAGTTTTATTTGTAATCCAGAATCCTGGGTAGTACTAAGGATCACTGTCAAATATGATAAGTCATATCCACAAAGTTACAAAAGGGTTCCAACCCCTATGCAAGCACTGGCATTGCTTATGAAGGGGGCCATGCAGACCTGCTGAAGGTAAGTCTCCTTAGACATGAATGTCACAGAGCAGAACACAGATAATGCTTTGCTTGGGTTTCCTAATGTGCTGGCACCTCCATTCAAGGGCCCATCCAGGGAAGACTTAGGAAAGAACAAGTCAGAAAGGGCCAGACTGGAAGGGAGATGCAGGGGTGGAAGGAAGGATGGGGCTATATTCTTTAGGAACCAACTGAGTCAAAGACATCAGGCTTCATTATGGAAGGGATTCCCAGAGGAAGCCTGCAGCAACTGGGAGACTCTGGTAATGAAATCAACTGTGTGCAGTCTGCAGAGAAGCTTCAGGAGCACAATTCAAAAGGATGGAGCATTCATGAGGCAGCACACATTGATCATCATTCACCAATGATGTGTGTAATGCCCTGCTCCCTGTGGAACCTCACACTTCATGCGGACAGGGGGTAGGTGTTGCCTATGTCTAGCACAAAGTGCTGGGCATATTGAGGCACTAAAATTTACCCAATGAATGAGAAATTTGGCCATAATGAGGTCAGCGTGCAAGTTCATGTAAGAATGGCTATCTAGTTACTTAA
This sequence comes from Alexandromys fortis, assembly GCF_014885135.2. Classification (NCBI taxonomy): domain Eukaryota; kingdom Metazoa; phylum Chordata; class Mammalia; order Rodentia; family Cricetidae; genus Alexandromys; species Alexandromys fortis. The sequence goes on from NW_026067898.1 coordinate 8,719,963, forward strand.
GTTACCAGGAAAAGCACACAAAAATATCTACACATACTAGGTATACCCTTCAATGGAATGATAACAATACTACAGAGTTTAACATGCACTAACCACTGAAATTATCAACGTGATTTTTGACACTTCAGTGACTCTGGCACCTGTATCATCTCACCGAATGCTAGCAGTGAACATACGGGTTGTCCTCGATTTATAGATGAGACCATCATGACTTCCAACAGCGAAGTAATTTGTGTCGTGACTTGCAGGTTCTTTTCTCTGCCTAGGTCTGCCTTACCGCAAAGGCCCATGTGCTAAGGGCAGTGTTGTCCCATAAGTTGCGTTTTCATTGACTATAATGCACTGTTAAAGATTTCATATTTATTCATTTATCAGGGAAACTGTCAGGAATTATGGTTTTTAAAAATTAAGGTAAGAGTCTTCAGGAAACTTAAAAACTGCAAGAAAGTCTACAGCTTCAAGGAAATCATCGAAAGGGTTCAGCAGACGTGCTGTGATAGATTCTGGAGTTCTAACTGGCGGCTGGGAGGGAGTTCCCAGTGGATACGACTCTGTACATAGACTGGATGACTGGGTAGGACGTGAGTGTGCAGATTATGCTGGGAAGGGTCACTGTTATGATTTTAACCTTAAATCTACCTAGCAGGCTGTTGATTTAGGAGCGGCAGGGCTGCGTCCCCGGCACCCGGCCGCCCACATGGCTAGGTTATGCCCCGAAATAATTACACAGAAACTGTATTCTTTCAAACACTGCCTGGCCCATTATCTGTAGCCTCTTATTGGCTAGCTCTTACATATTGTTCTAACCCATTTCTAATATTCTATGTAGCCCATGAGCTGGCTTACCAGGGAGGATCTTAACCTGTCTGGAGTGAGAGAATCATGGCGACTCCTGACTCAGCTTCTTTCTCCCAGAATTCTGTTCTGTTTTCTCCACCCACCTAAGGGTTGGCCTATCAAATGCAAATGGGCCTAGGCAGTTTCTTTATTAATAAGAAATCACTCCCACATCA